>NW_024412427.1:1756016-1779492 GCF_014898765.1 Herpailurus yagouaroundi
TTTCTTTCTTTCTTTCTTTCTTTCTTTCTTTCTTTCTTTCTTTCTTTGAGATATAATTGACATTTAACACTGTATGAGTTTAAGGCATACAACATGATGATCTGATACGTTCACATATTGCAATATGGTTATTGTTGACTATAATCACTATGCTGTGCATTAGATCTCCAGGACTTACTTATCTATTATTTGAGTGTTTGTATCATTAAATAAAAATCTCCCTAATTTCCCCAGCCCCCAGCCCTGGAAACCACCATTATACTCTTTGTATTTAAGAGTTTGGCTTTTTAAGATTCTACGTATAGGTATTATTATATAGCATTTGTTTTCCTCTGTCTGTCTGATTTATTTCACTTAGCATAATGCCCTCAAAGTCTATCCATGTTATTGCAAGTGGGGAGATTTCCTTCTTTTTCATGGCTGAATGATAGTCCATTATATATGTGTATAATGGAGTATTTTATTTTATTTATTTTTTTCAAATTTTTACTTAAATTCTAGTTAGTTAATATAATAGTGTAATATTGGTTTCAAGAGTAGAATTTAGTGATTAAGAGTCTCTTGATAAAGAAGATATGGTGTATATATACAATGGAATATTACTCAGCGATCAAAAAGAATGAAATCTTGCCATTTGCAATGACATGGATGGAGCTACAGTGTATTATGCTAAGAGAAATAAGTCAATCAGGAAAGACAAATACCATATGATTTCACTCATTCGTGGAATTTAAACAACAAATCAGATGAACATAGAGAAAAAAAAAAGAGAGGGAAGCAAACCATAAGAGAACAAACTGAGGGTTGATGGAGTGGAAGTGGGCAGGGGATGGGTTGAATGGTTGATGGGTACTAAGGAGGGCACTTGTTGTGTTGAGCACGGGGTGTTATATGTAAGTGATGAATCACTAAATTATACTTCCAAAACCAATGCTACACTATATGTTAATAAACTAGAATTTAAATAAAACATTGAAAAAAAATTGAAAAAAAGTCTCTTTTGGTTTACTTCCAAAATTTTTTTCTTGTGGTTGACTTCAAGTTTCATAGTGATATGGTCTGAAAATACGCATGTTTTGATCTCAACCTTCATACATGTTGAGGCTTGATTTGTGACCCAGTATGTGCTGTATTCTGGAGAATGTTCCATGTACATTGAAAAAGAGTGTGTTTTCTGCTGTTTTAGGATGAAATGTTCTGAATATGTCTCTTAAGTCCATCTGGTCCAGTGTGTCATTCAAAGCCATTGTTTCCTTGTTTATTTTCTGCTTAGATGATCTGTCCATTGTTGTTAGTGAGATGTTAAAGTTCCCTACTATTAATTTATCATTATCAATAAATTTCTTTATGTTTGTGGTTAATTGATTTATCTATTTGGGTGTTTCAAGTTGGGGGCATAAATATTTACAATTGTTACATTTTTCTTGTTGGATAGACCCCTTAGTTATGATATATTACCCTTCTTCATTTCATATTACAGTATTTGGTTTAAAACCTAGTTTGCCTGATATAAGTATGACTACTCTGGCTTTCTTTTGAAGTCAATTAGCATGATAGATGGTTCTCTATCCCCTCACTTTCTTTTTTTTTTTAATTTTTTTTTCAACGTTTATTTTATTTTTGGGACAGAGAGAGAGCATGAACGGGGGAGGGGCAGAGAGAGAGGGAGACACAGAATCGGAAACAGGCTCCAAGCTCTGAGCCATCAGCCCAGAGCCTGACGCGGGGCTTGAACTCACGGACCGCGAGATCGTGACCTGGCTGAAGTCAGACGCTTAACCGACTGCGCCACCCAGGCGCCCCTATCCCCTCACTTTCAATCTGGGGATGGCTTTAGGTCTAAAATGAGTCTTTTGTAGGCAGCATATGGATGGGTCTTTTTTTTATTATTAATCCATTCTGATACCCTATGTCTTTTGATTGGAGCATTTAGTCCATTTACATTCAGTGATTATCGATAGATATGAATTTAATGCCACTGTATTACCTGTAAAGTTGTTGTTTCTGGAGATTTTCTCTATTCCTTTCTTTGTTTTTTAATGTTTATTTATTTATTTTTGAGATAGAATGCACAGAGGAGGGGTAGAGAGAGAGAGGGAGACAGAAAATCCAAAGCAGGCTCCACATTTTGGGGAGCTGGTATCAAAACTCCAAATTTTGGGGACCTGGCACAGCATGAACTTGGTGCTGATCTTCAGGGGAGGGTCTTGCCATGCTCATGCACCCATTAACTGCTTCTTTTGCTGTTTGCTATAATCTTGTAGGTCTTGTTGATGCAAATCTCACTGTCTTTCAGAATTAGTGTTCTGGGGGCCCATTCCTTAGGTGGGGCACTAAATTTGGGCTTGAAACACTTTGCTCCTCAAAAGGCTGGGAGTTGGGAGTTCCTTCCTGATTGTATGGCACTGTGCTAGGGGTGGGATTTATTTATTTATTTATTTATTTATTTATTTATTTATTTATGTATTATTTTAGCGGTGGCATTTATGATGAGAGTGTCTCAGGCTTTTCTACCTGTTTCAATATGAGTATGTTGTCATTTGCCCAGTGTATAGGAATCACTCAGCTAGTTTCTGGCTTTTTTTTTCAGAAGTAATTGTTCCATGTGTAGCTGTACATTCAGTGTTCAAGGTGGGAGGGGAGTTCAGGAGAATCCTATATTGCCATCTTGGTTGATCCCCTATCTCCTCCTCTTTAAAAGGACATTATTGCTGGATATAGGATTCTTGGTTGATGGTTTTTTTCTTCTGGCATTTTTACTGTATTAGCCCACTGCCTACTGGCTTCTAAAGTTTCTGATGAGAAATCTATTGTTATCTTAATGAAGATCCCTTGTATGTGATGTGTCACTTTTCTCTTGCTGCTTTAAAGATTCTCTCTTTGTCTTTAGCTTTTGAAAGTTTGATTATAATGTGTCTCAGTGTGCATTTCTTTGAGTTCATCTTATTTGTAGTTTGTTGAACTTCTTGGATATTTATAATCCTATCTTTCATCAAACTTGGGAAGTTTTCAGTCATTATTTCTTCAAACAGTATCTCTGGCCTTCTCCCTTCTTCTTCTTTTTCTTCTTCTTCTTTCTTCTTCTTCTTCTCCTCCTCCTCCTCCCCCTCCTCCTCCTCCTCCTCCTCCTTCTTCCCCTTCTTTTTCTTCTTCTTCTTCTTCTTCTTCTTCTTCTTCTTCTTCTTCTTCTTCTCCCACGATGCATATCTTGGTTTGTTTAATGGTGTCCAAACATCTCTAAGGTTTTGTTCACTTTTATCAACCTTTTTTCTTTCTCCTCTTTAGACTTGATAATTTCCATGGTTCTATCTTCATGTTTATTTCTTTTTTTCTTCTGTCTTCTTCAATCTGCCTTTGAATCCCTCTACTGAAAATTTCATTTCAGTTATTGTACTTTTTAGCTTCAGCATTTCTTTTAAGTTTTTTTTTTTTAAAGATTTAAAAAAATATAGGGACGCCTGGGTGGCTCAGTTGGTTGAGCGTCCAACTTTGGCTCAGGTTATGATCTCACAGTTCATGGGTTCAAGCCCCGCATTGCGCTCTGTGCTGACAGCTCGAGTCTGGAGCCTGCTTTAGATTCTGTGTCTCCCTTTCTCTCTGCCCCTCCCCAGTTTGTGCTCTCTCTCTCTCAAAAATAAACAGTTTAAAAAAAGATTTAAAAAAATCTCCTTATTAATATTTCTGTTTTGTTCATACATTATTTTCTTGATTTTCTCCATGTTATTTCTTTGAGCATCTTTAAGACAGTTGTTTTAAAATCTTTGTCTATCAGATCTGCCATCAGATCTTTCGGGGGGGGGGCAGTTTCTGTTTGTTTGTTTGTTTATTTATTTACTTAAAGTTTACTTATTTTGAGATGGGGAGGGGCAGAGAGAGAGGGAGAGAGAGAGTCCCAGTCAGCGCAGAGCCTGGCGTGGGACTCAATCTCAGGAAGTGTGAGGTTATGACTCGAGCTAAAATCTAGAGTCGGACGATTAACTGACTGAGCCACCCAGGTGCCCCTGATTTATTTATTTTGACTTGAATGGGCCATACTTTTGTGTTTCTTTGCATGCTTTGTGATTTCTTTTTGGTGGAGACTGGACATTTGAACCTAATAATGTGGTTAACTCTGGAAATCAGATTCTCTTGCTTTCCCAGGGTATGTTGTTTTATTTTGCTCTTGTTTTTGTGAGGTTTTATTTGCTTTTTGGATTGCTTAGTTGTCTCTATGCTGAGGAACAGTCTTAAATGTACACTTAAGGTGTTCTCATATCTTTTCCTAGGTGTGTATGGTCACTTTCTAATTTTCCCTGTGCATACAGTTGTTTTGAACATCCTAGTCTTTAATGTCTGGCTCCCAAAAAGAAACAGAGGAAAATAAAGGGAGAGAAAAAAGGCACTGGCCCTTTAAACACCTGGAAGTCACTTTAGCATGAGAGGGAGGGGCTTGCAACAATGAGAGGAGGTGCTTCTTTGTGTGCACTCTGATCAGAGGCAGCAATCAGTGATCAGACCATGGATCCCTGACATTTGGAGGAGGGGATCCTTTTTTGCCTACCCTGGCTGCTGTAAGCTGTGTTTAAGTTGCTCCAGGAACATGTGCACAGCTGCCTGCCATAAGGCAGGATGAGGGTGGAGAATGTGTAGCTACTAGTATGCTAAGAACTGAAATTGATTAAAATTAATTGCAATTACCATCTAAGCCTTCCTGTGGAAGTTGCAAACCTCAGTAGACTCCAGTTCTGAATATAGTTCCATCAGACATATTTTGTAAGTGCCATCGTTGTTTAGGCAGGGAGACAGATTCCTGGTGTTTCCTGCTCGGCCATATCGCCCTACCTTAATTTTCATATTTTCAAATTTTTTAATTCTTTTCTGGCATTTCAGAGAGCTCCTTGACCTGATCTTCTACCATCACTAATTCGTACTTTGGCTGTATCCTTTATTTTTATCTCGAGTTACTGTGTCATTTAGGTCACCTTTTCTATTTTCCAAATCCTATTATTTTTTATTGGTTCTTCTTTGATAATATATGTTCCTGCTTTAACCTACCCATATCCATTCTTACCTAGTTGAGAATATTAATTATGTCTATTTCATTTATCCCTTCAATTAATTCTGGGTTATTTAATATTGGTTATTTAGCTTGTTTCTCTTCGTTTACATGTTTGTGACAAATTTTGTTTGTGATCATTTGTGGAAATATGAGCCGGTTTTGCTTTTATTGGGTGTGTTAACCTTAAAACTAAAAACTATCAATTATTTTACCAGCAAAATATGGGTTTATTGGGGGAACAAAAGAGAATTGTAATCTGGACAAACAAGCTGTGGCCAAACTGTAGGCAAGTTTGGGGAACAAAGGAGAGGTACACTTTTTTAATGAGAAAAGGAGTAGGTACGGAGGGCCGTTATAAACTAAAAGTGCATTGGAGTATAGTGGGAGTTCAAAGTATGGTGGCTTCTCATTGGCTGAGCTCTTGCCCAAAGGGATGAGGGAAGTATTTCTTCCTGAGGCAGGAAGAGTAGAGTAGTATCCACATGCAAGGTCAAGTCTGTCTCTTCCTGCTTGGTCTACAATTGACTAGGAGAGGTAGAGCTCCCCCTGCTGACACCTCCCAACTCCATTTTAGTGAGGCTTCCTGTTATAATTTTCATATGTATGTGGTGGATGGGTGGTTGGTGGGGTAACTTGCACTTCTGTTGGTTGATTCAAAGTAGGTGGTGGAGAATTCCAGTCAAAACTCCACAATAATACAATCTGGTCTTACTTACACTCATTTGCTACTTCCTAAATAACACTTTCCCTCTGTCTCCCTCCCTGCTTAGGGAACATTTCTACGTTTCTGCCCTAGATGTGTTTTCTATGGCAATTTTTTTTTCTCTTTGGTTTAGCCATTATCCCTCAGTGTGTATAGGAAGAAGGATAAACAATAAACTCTGTGTCTGCCTAGTCCAATTGCACCTGTTTTTATATACTTCTTACTATAGCTGTGCTCTGGAACCGCCACTTTGTTATATCAGTTGCACTTGTAGTATCTTGTGGATGTGGATGGTGATAGATCCAGATTTTTATGGTGGGGAGAATAATATAACTCAAAAGCTTCATCCAACTCCTTTTACCATTGGTGCCCAGCAATCTGTCTTGGGCATCTATTTCTTTTCTCACCAAGATAACACTGCCCTCTTTCCTCAAAAAATTCTTAGTCTTGGGGCACCTGGGTGGCTCAGTTACTTAAGCAACCAACTCTTGATTTAGGCTCAGGTCATGAACATGCAGTTTGTAGATCTGGGCCCCATGCCAGGCTCCACACTGACAATGCGGGGTTTGCTTGGGATTCTCTCTCTCTTGGTCTATCTCTCTGTCTCTCTCTCAAAACAAATAAATAAACTTAAAAAATTCTTAGTCTTGACTTTAGTTATTCATATCCATATACCTTCTTTTTACTTGTCCAGCATTTCCAGGATTTGGTTAGCAGAAGAAGCAAACAGGCTGGGGGAATATGTTATTTTGTCTGAAAGACTGTCTATTTCTGGGACACCCAGCTTCGTGACTTGCAAAAGGAAAATCTCAGAACTTCCACTTATGTGAACCAGTCAGGTTAACCTAGTTCCTATTATTTCAGAGTGCACAGCATGTCTCCAACAGCTTATTTGGCTTAAGAAGAATTTGTAATTCCCAGGTCTTCACCAAAATTGAAACATGCCAGAATTTGGGCTTCACCTGTTCAGAGTAAACTCTCTTTGGATGAAGGCCTAATTTTGAAGTAATCAGAGCTCTTGCAGAAAATGGTCTCAATTTGGGGGATTAATTTTCTTATTTTTAGGACTGAGAAAAGACCAGGCTTGCATGCCTGGTTACAGGATCTCACTGGTTTTTAATGTCTCTGATGTTGGCCCTAGCTAGTAATAGTCCAGGATACATTCTCAGGTAAGGGATTGGACTTGGTCAATAAGAGGGACAGGGAAGGTATGCAGGACAGGGATGTTTGGATAAATTCAGAGATAAGATGGTCAAGCTGAGTGTCCTACAGCTGGGAAGATCATGGCCATGTCGAACCTTGTAGCATTACATTCAGACACTTGGCAGCTAGTGTCTGGGTGATTATTTTCTTGGTAGTAAAACACAGTCATTGATTGAAATTGAGTTATTTTGCCAGAATGACTAAGAACAGCCAAGTCAAATTTCAATGACTGAGATACTAAACAGTGTCTAAATAACTGCTTCTTAATAGGGATCAAGTCAGGAGGCTAGTTAAGCTAACTGGAGCTCCTGACTTGGTGTCCATGAATCAGGAAGTGTCACAAAGAAACATTTGTCATGTGAGGCTCAAGGCTCATTCTGCTCATTTTGGTTTCATGGGCAAAAAGGAGCACAAGTTAGGTACTTTGGTTCTACTAACTAGTTCAACCTGAGAAGGGAGGTGATATAAACCTCTACAGATCTGGTTTGTCACACCTGAAACATGGTGTGCATGTATAAGAAATGGTTCAATGGGGAGAGGGCAGCTAAGGATGGAACCAGCTCTGGATAAGGTGGGGGAGAGACATTTCAGAGAGCAGGGAAAACTGACACAAAGTTGCTTTCATTTTAATGGTCATACAGTTATTTCTCAAGAAAGATAAAACTAAAGTCAGGAAAATAGCAAACAGATGGAAGTTTCCAGGGTTATGGAAATATTACAAAGATCTTAAAATTGGTTTGGATTTTCTTACAGCTATGTTTCAGAATGATGTATCAACTCTTGACTTTTTTTACTTGGTTTCCCTGTTTAAGCAAAAACAAACAAACAAACAACAAAAACAACAAAAATCTGCGTTATAGGTTTTGAAAAGTCTCCCTCGATTAATTTAAGTCATTTTTATCCCAGGGGAAGTCCTGAGGATGCCATATCTTTCAATGTCCCCCCTGTTCCATTGATTGATCTCTTACTCTTTCATTCCCTTAAAACTTAGTCATTGTCTACTATGTTCCAGGCATTGCAAAAATTCACTAGGAATATTAAATAAATAAAACAAAATTTTCGTTTTTGAGTTACACCCAAGGTTACTTTCCAACTCACTCTCCTAGAAATCAGCCATACCATAGCCTTGTTAGCCTCCATAGACCTTCTTCTAGTTCCGATGACTGGGGAATGGTCAAATTTGGGCTGAGAGCTTAGTTGTATAAAACAGGATATTGCTATGGAGAGATCACAGGTCTAGGATCACAAGGATTGGGTTTGGGTGAACCTGTGCATGTAAAATGGTCAAGCTGTAGGTGACCATCAAATCTGGTTAGAAACCTTGGTATGTCATTTAATGTGAACTTGGGCCAGTTAGTTACCTCTACTGGAGTTGGTTTCTTAATCTGCCACTTTAATAATACAAATCTACCTTAGGGTGATTTTAATTTTAAATTGTATCAATACATGTAAATTGCTTAGGGCAGCGCCTGGCACACGGTAATTATCTGATAACTGGTGACTACTATTTTTCCTCTGGACTTTTGATTTCCTAACTGAAAAATGACAAATGATCCTGAGGTCCAACCCAACTATTAAACTTTTTGGTTAGGACAATCCTCCCTCTTCCCATCCCAACCAGGGATCCTAGGATCTCAGAGCCCCTCCTTTTCCTCTCCCCCAAGGACCAAGGGCAAGATGGGACTCCTTACTTTATTCTGTATTCTTCAACACAGGCTATGTCACATTCTAATTTAAGGCTTGTAGTTGTTAAGGTTGCCATTACAGCCAGTGAAGATAAAACTTTCACATCTTTTGGAGGTTTGGTTGTAGAAAAATCTAAAGTGAATTTCAAAACAGCTGCCAGGATTCATATCCATTTTGCAAGGATCTGCATGAGAGGTTCCCATTGAGTTAGGGGGAATTAGTTCGGACTCAGCAGGAGATCTTGCCTTCCAGGGCCCTTAGAAATTCCTCATGTTAGTTTGGAAATGGGTGGTAAGTGATTGAGTGACTTGACCAAGAGCCCACATTTGCTAAGTGGCTGGGCCAGAGTTTAGGGTGTCTGACTTGCAGGATAGACTCTGCCACCTTCCCATGCTCCAGAAGCACAAAGCCTGTACTCATGATCTGTGGAAGAAAGCTTCATTATCTTTCACATCTACATTGTGAGCTTATTAAAACAGGGGCCATGTGTTCAAGTGTTCTCTATGCACTGGGAGCCAAGATATTGAAAATGCCCTTTTTCTCAGTATCCAACCCCCCCTTTATTCTCATCTCAATATGTACTCTTGAATGGTCTGAGATCTTTGAAATTTGTCATAAAACCCCTAATTCAAAATACTTTTGGTCCTTTGGACACCCTACAAAAGACGGCCCTATCTGGAAGGGTGTTATTTGCATCATAGTTTTTTTTTTTTTCTCACCAGACATCCACAAGACCCCTAGATTAAGCAATTCCCAGAGTCAAAGGACTAAGAATCTATGGGTAATAACACAAAAGGAGAACCTTCATGGACCAGCTGTATATCACATTTTCTTTTTTACCACTTTCTCCCTCATTCATAATTGGTCTTTGGATTTATTTTCTGCTTCAGGTTCATACCTTTGAGGTCTCCACATATCATTTCAGCAAGTCTAGCAACACTGCCCATTAATGAGGTAGTCAGCAAGAAGAAGATGAAGAGACCTAGAAGAAATCCCAACTCAGCAGGCTTCATGATGCAGCAGGCAGCAAGTAGGAGAGTCTTAGCATCAACTGATGTTATATTTTGGCCTTGATACTTGAGAGGGCTGAACCCGCTTACCCCAAGGGCCAGGACTGGGCATTACTAGGTGTTGAGTTGAACAGTGAATGCTTGGGTACCCAGCCATGAAGCTGAAGGTCCCAAGCTGATTAGACCCCTGATAGTGAGTCCCATGTTCATCTAGAAACTATAGAAACTAAAGCTTCAGAGCTGCTAACATAAGTTTAATCATGGAAAATAGAATAATTAGGGCAAAAATTAAAAAAGGCTTGCTTCCTTTCTTCTCTTCAGCCTTCCACAATAAGGAAGAGACTGATCCTGGTGAAACAGGAAGAATGTAATAAAAACAATAATAGTAATGATAGTAACTAACCCCTATGGTACTTCCTATATGCTAGGCTCTATCTATCTATCTATCTATCTATCTATCTATCTATCTATCTACACAAAATCATTAAATTTCAAAAAAGTCACAGGCACCCTGTGAGTTTCATGCAATTATTACCATCATAGATGAAGAAATTGAGGCCGAGGTTAAGTTATATGTGTAAGGTCACCCATCGATTATGTAAGTGGAATCAAAATTTGAACTCACTATACCTAGGAATATGGGACAAATTTATTTTTTCTTAGTTTTGTTTTCTTGTAAGACTTTTGAAATTTTGACTTTCACATTTATACTCTTCTTTATCCATTTCAAATTAAGTTTCATGAGTGGTGTAAGATAGGGGTCCAATTTCATTGTTTTGTACGTGAACATGTAGTTTTTCCAGCATCATTTATTAAAGTGACTATCCTTTTCCCATTGTGTATTCTTGGTTCCCTCGTGAAATACTGGCTAACCATATATGCATGGGTTTATTTTTGGGCTTTTGGTTCTGTTTCATTGGTCTATGGGTCTGTTTCTTTTTAAATGTTTATTTTATTTTTGAGAGAGATAGAGAGCAAGCAGGGGAGGAGCAGAGAGAGAGGGAGACAGAGGATCCGAAGTGGGTTCTGCACTGACAGCAGAGAGCCTGATGTAGGGCTTGAACTCATGAACTGGGAGATCATGACCTGAGCTTAAGTCAAACGCTTAACTGACTGAGCCAGGCACCCTGTGGGTCTGTTTTTATGCAAATACAATAATGTTTTGAGTACTGTAGCTTAAAAATTTTTTTTAATGTTTATTTATTTTTGGGAGAGAGAGAGAGAGACAGAGTGTGAGCAGGGGAGGGGCAGAGAGACCGGGACACACAGAATCTGAAGCAGGCTACAGGCTCTGAGCTCTCAGCACAGAGCCCTACAGGGGGCTGAAACCCATGAACCCGAGATCATGACCTGAGACAAAGCTGGACACTTAACTGACTGAGCCACTCAGGAACCCCTGATTACTATAGCTTTTTAAAAAAGTTAATTTATTTATTTTGAGAGAGAGAGAGAGAGAGAGAGAGAGAGAGAGAGAGCAAGCAGTGGAGAAGCAGAAATAGAGAGAATTCCAAGCAGGTTCTGTGCTGTCAGTGCACAGAGCCCAACATGGGGCTTGATCTCACGGACTATGAGATCATGACCTGAGCTGAAATCAACAGTCAGACACTTAACCAACTGAGCCACCCAGGCACCCTGGATTATTGTAGCTTTTAAATGTAGTTTGAAATCAGGAAATGTGGTGCCTCCAGCTTTGTTTATCTTTCTCAAGTTACTTTGGCTATTTGGGGTCTTTTGTGGTCCATACAAATTTTAGGATTGTTTTTTCTATTATGCCTTTGGAATTTTGATAGGGATTGCATGGAATCTATAAATCACTTTGGTTAGTATAAGGGAAAAACACACTCCTCCTGTGTGTCCTTTACTCTCCTGACTGTACAATAGCACTGCCTCACTTCTGAGACCAGGTGTGTGTGTGTGTGTGTGTGTGTGTGTGTGTGTGTGTGTTTCCACACATCAAGCAATTCTGTAACACCAGCTGGGTGCCCTACAATTTAACTAAATTCTCACACTATTTACCTGGAAATATCATCAGATCCCACAGATAAGGGCTCAGTCTGACAAGACCGCACCCCTCTCCTCACATCAGATACCAAGGGCAAGTCCAGGTTATTAAGGGTACTTCTGACCAACCAGTTATAAATTGGACATTCCCATGATCCCCTCCTTGGGTTTGAGCAATTTGCTAGAGCAGTTCTCAAAATTCAGGGAAAACAGTTTACTTATTATGCTACTGATTTATTATAAAAGGCTACCACAGGTTTTGTGGAGCGTGAAACCTGTATAATTTTGGGACCTTACTTTAGAAAAAGATTGCAATGGGGGCGCCTGGGTGGCTCAGTCAGTTGAGCTTCCAACTTTGGCTCAGGTCATGATCTCGCGATTCGTGAGTTCGAGCCCTGTGTTGGCTCTGTGCTGACAGCTCAGAGTTTGGAGCCTGCTTCTGATTCTGTGTCTTCCTCTCTCTGTCTGCCCCTCCCCTGCTTGTGCTCTGTCTCTCTCTGTCTCTCAAAAAATAAAATAAAATGTTAAAAAAATTAAAAAAAAAGAAAGATAATGCAATGGAACAATACAAAACTACAGACAAAAAATTAGGTAGGTAAGTGAATCTGTACTTGGAATGAAAAAAATTACAAAAAAATCACATGTTTCCAAAAGCTTATAAATATTTCAAACATCATGAATCCTAGAAAAATAACATTTCATTACCATTACTTAAAATATCTTTATAATACCCTTTTCCTATATTTTGTGGCTGATTATTCTTTGGTCACCTTTTATTATGACAGTGATTCTGTAATATCTTATTTCTATAGGGAGAACAGAAAGATAATCAGTCTTTTCTCTAGCATGGTTGATCAAAAATTTAAAGTTATAGTCCCGGAGAGCTAATACACAGCATAGTGGTTATAGTCAACAATACTGTATTATAATCTTCAAAGTTGCTAAGAGACTAGATTGTAATCATTCTCACCACAAAAAAGAAATAACAATTATGTGACTTGATAGAGGTGTTAGCTAATGCTACAGTGGTAATTATATTGTAATATATAAATTTATCAAATCAACAGGTTGTATACCTTAAATGTACACAATGTCACATCTCAATTATATCTCAATAAAAAAATAAGTTACTGATTATTTGGGAAAAATCCTTTCCAGATTGATAACACTGGCAAAGCCACATCTGTAACTTTCTTCATAGTTTCTGGTTCAGGTGGTGCTACATGCCTGGGGCAAGCCCTTGGAGAATTCTAGCTCTTTGATCTGGATCTAATGGACTCTCATTGCAGCCTAATAGCCACTGATCCAGCTCCGCCAAGTCCTCACCACCCTCACTGTGCCTGTCTTGGGTTCATGATATGGCCATGAAACCTTGAACTCTGGCTCCGAGCACGTTGTAGTGCAACATCTTATTGCTACTTCTGCCTGAGGTCAAACATGGGAGCATTTTGACCGATGGGTGCAACCAGGGGCAGATTGTCAGTGAGGGTTGTCCAGACATGAACACAGAAGTAACTTAAGATCGCTATTAGGATATACCCCCCCAGCCCACCACCCTTCCATCCCCCATCTTGGGTTGGGACAGTGATGGCTGTCTCTGGGCTTAGACGGTGTTGTTCTTTCCTTTCCTCATCCTGAGAGAAGCAAGTGACGGATCTGGAGCTTAAACTACATGAGTTTCATGGTAAATTAGTCTTTTCTGCCAAACTCAAAATCTGTTTGCAAGTCAGATTTCGTTGGGGAGAATGACCTCAAATTTATTGCTTCTCAATGCCTTCCTAAAAGTGGACTAAGAAAAACAATATTGTGGAGGCCTGTGGGGGAAAAAGAGGATAATTAGTGCCTTTTTTCTTCTGAGTTCTTGAAACACATCCATGGATTATACCATGTAGGGCCTCCAAAGAGCTGTTGTCATTGAATTGCGTGTTGTTGGCTTATGCTTAAAAACCCTTAGAGAAATAGCCCCAGAAAACTTCCTGGAATCTAACTTGAGGTCATCATGGAGAGTGTTGTCCATCTTACTGCACAGTCTTTCCTCTTTGAGAACATGTGGAAGAGCTTGTCTCTTTTGCTGTTTACTACCATGATTATTTCCACTGTTCCTGAGTATCTTTTTGGGCTAAACTTATGCTTACTCTAAAAGTTGTAACTGATTGTGCTGCCCTTGTTGTGTTGTTATTACGAAAGCTTAGAGCTAATTTTATAATATTTATTTTATTTATTTTTTATTTGAGAGAGAGAGAGAGAGAGCGAGAGAGAGCGAGCATGGGTTAAGGAGAGGAGCAAAGGTAGAGAATCTTAAGCAGGCTTTATTCTCAGTGTGGAGCCCCACACAGGGCTCCATCCCACAACCCTGGGATCATGACCTGAGCTGAAATCAAGAGTTGGACGCTCAACCAATTGAACTACCTAGGTGCCCTAGTTATGATATTTCATAGCAAGTGTCTGTGATCCTTGTAGCATGTATTTGCTGTGCTAATCTTCTGCATAGTTTTACCATACTTTATTATTTTTATATCTTCTTTCCTTTGTCTTACTTAGATAGGCTAAATTTATTTATTTGAATAGTATGTATTATGAATCCTGGTAAGCTGCCTTAAATCCTTCAAAACAAGGTTGAATGTCAATAAATAAAACCGTAAATTGATTTGAACCCAGGTCTTCACATTAACTTAAATTATTTTTTCTAGGACATCATGCTACTTTGAAGGTGGATAGGAGGGGATGGGACTCTGGGGACATAAGATTCCCCTTTGTTCATTAGCTACATCCTGTCCTGCCCCAAGGGCTGAGAGGTAGTGAAGTGGGGAAGATGGGAACTAAATGCAAGAGGAACCACCAAAAATCTACATCCCAGCCTAAAAGGATAATCTTATCTCAGATGAAATTTCTTCCATGTTGTCCTGATAAAATCAAGTAGGAGGTTCATCTGAACCCTTCTGGGTGCCTTACTCACTGCTCCAGATGATTAGACTGAATGGCATAGTAGAGCAGGACTGAGACCCCTGGAGGGGCTACATTCTTGCCTTAGCCTTTACCATGAAGGAGTGTTAGAATATTGTGAGGCTAGACTCTAGGTCAGGAATTCCTAATGCACTAGGGAGGTATTCTTTCCTGTAATCAGAACCCACAGTTTCGCTCTCAGTTTAGGAAGGAATGCCTAATGACAAAAGGCTGATGGAATGTAGGATCTATCTCTGACTTCTCTGAGTGGATGGTTTTCTGGAAAGCGGCCCAAGGGAGTAAGTAACTAGGTACTTTGTGTATGAAAAGCTTAATAAAACTGACCCCGGTTGATGGTGAGAGTGGACATACCAATAGTGCAGACAAATCCCCCTGAGTCAGGAAGTGTGTGCCTGGCAGGGGGACCACCATGAAGCTAATGCTATCAGAGCTTCATGGAATCCCAACTGCTTCCTGGGCCACTGCTCCTGATACTTCAGAGTTCCCAGGTTAAGTCTTGAAAGCTTGGCTATGAGAGAAGAGGTGGGACTCTAAAACTTGGTTGCATGAGTACATGCTGCAGGTGAAGGAGTTCTGCATACTTGAGTATGGACACTATGTTACAAGGGGTCTGAAAGCAAGAGAAGTGTACCGCATGCTTCTGCATCAGTACAGCCCATTAAACCCATGGGGACAAAGCAAGACCCAAGATACTGTGCTTTGACTCTACCAATGCCACTTTCTTTTTATGTGGCCTCGAACATATCCTCCCTTTCTCTATCAGTTATTCTAACTTTAATTTTTTTTTAATGTTTGCTTATTTTTGAGAGAGAGGGAGACAGAGCATGAATAGGGGAGGGGCAGAGAGAGTGGGAGATACAGAATCTGAAGCAGGTTCCAGGCTCTGAGCAGTTAGCACAGGGCCCAATGTGGGGCTCAAACCCACGAACCCTGAGATCATGACCTGAGCCGAAGTCGGACGCTTAACCGACTGAGCCACCCAGGTGCCCCTAACTTTAAAATGCAGAGATTAGACCAAATAATTGCACAGATCCTTCTGGTTCTAAGGTTGTGGGAAGAAGGAATGTGAATTGTGTCTGTCCAACCAGGAGTTTGAGGGTAAAAAGGGAAATAGATCTGAGGTGGTAGGTAATAAAATCAATATATGGTTAAACAACAGTGGGCAACTGGGTGAAGAGAAGTATTTCAGCTGCTTGGCACCGCCATGATGGAGCTGTGGGCCCAGACATGGTAGAACCTGGCCATGAAAAGCTTGATGCCTGTTTGTTGGTTCCATGGACAAAAATGGGGGTGCAAATTTGATATTAGGTGGAGCTATGAAACCCCCTGCAGTCAAGGAGTCTGGGGCCAGCCTCTGGGGTTGGGTTATTATGGCCCTGATTTCCTTCCCAGACCCTGGTACATGCCTCTCCTTTTCTTTGACAAATCCCAGGGCCCAGGAGTCATGGAGTTGGCTGATAGCAAGTATACAGTGTCTGACCCAAAGTTAGCAATTTAATAAGTCCTAGTTGTTGGGATCTTACTTGTTTTGTTGTGTACTTTTTCTCCTTGAGTCTTTTTAGAGCAGGGACCTTTGGGGCTCCCAGTACTCCTCCATCAAAAGAACACCCTCACTCTTTCCTTTCCTTCCTTCCTTGTGCTGAGCCCAAGGCAATTGGGCATTTTTCTGGAGCATTTCAGATCGTACTTGGAGCTTGACACCCAAGTTGCCAGAAGTTCACAGGGAGACTGCAGTGGCTATTACTATAGCTTTCCTACCGAAAAGGCACGTGAGAGAACTTGTACATTCTCAAAGTAGGAACCTCACAAAGCACATGAGTTCAGAGGTCGTGCTGTTAGGTTTTAAGAGCCATAGATGACTAAGCCAAAAGGTAAGAGTTTGGTGGTGGATTTACATGAGTGATGGCTTAGAAATAAGGGTTTTCTTTGATTTCCAAGTGAACAGAGGTAGCTAGTGCCAATTGTTTGCAAAATTTGGGACGAATGATGACTACAATTCCAAGTCTCTCTTCATATCTCTTCCTATTAAGGCTGCTTGAGTTGTCGTGTTGCTGTCCTTGTAACTCTTGGGACTTCCGAACCTAGGAGCTCATCCTCATATCCTCCGTTTACTGTTTGTCCCACCATCTCAACCCTTGTGCCCACCACATGTTTTGTGCCTATGGTAAATGAGGGAATTACAAGCAGATACCCCTGGACTCAGGGAGTTTTTAGCATTTGAACTCCAGAAAAACAAACTTGATCTGTTGGGAACAAATCTAGCTCTCAGGAGCATTCTTAGATATGTTCCAAGGATCTTACTGTATCTTGCCACTGTACCCATATTGTATACACTCTGTATGTACACTCAGTATGCATTTCTACCTTAGGACTGTGCCCCTGGGCTTCTAACCTTTTTCTGTTGTATTCATATGGAAACTGTTATGCCAAGTCACTAGGAGCAGAGCACTCAAGGCTAACTGGGAAAAGATCTAAAGTCATAGCTCCACAGGAATAATTTTGTCCCAATGTCACTGTGACTTCTTTCCGTTCTCTTGGTCAATGCCGATGCAAGATATTTTATTTATTAGCCTAATACTACTTGCTTAAACAGCCCTTCCCACCACTGCTCCAAAAGATTCCCTGGATTTGTCTAATGGAAAGTTTCTGCCCTGAACTCCCTTCTTGGGTGTTCAACTTCCAGGACCAGCTTCTCTGATTGATTGCTGCATTAAAGTTTTCTTAAGCAACTCAGCCATATGCATACACTACTATATTTGTCATTTGTATCTTGAATCAATACACAGTTTTCCTAAGGCCTTCAAGTTCCTTTATACCTCTATTATGTAGCATTCTTGTGCTGCAGTCAAACTCCCATTTAAGATCCTTCACTGAAATAATTCCTTGTACTTATCCAGACACTCACTTAGTTCTGGTTGAATTGAAAAAGTTTGTTCCAATAAGGATGTGTAGATGGGACACAAAAGGACTTAGTAAAAGTTCCCATCAGGAGAGTCCTAGATTCCAACAAAGGCGAAATCTCTGATCCCTATTTTTGGCTTCACCACCTTCCCTTTACTCTTCCTTTTGCTCTTTTGGACTACAATTTTTTTTTCACTTATTCACCATCTCTACAGAGAATACCTCATTAGGGCTTTGCTTCTTTCACATTACTTAAATGGTGGAATATAAGAGGTACAGACAGCCTTATTCCTTATCCTCCTGCTTCTGTCTTCCTAGCTCCCCTCCATCCTGTCCATTGCTTCCAGTATAATGTTCACACTCTTTATACTATCATAGTATTCTAAAAATTTCAGAGTCATTCAGAAGGGACTTTTCTCTATTTTGAAATGCAAAGTGTGAATACACTGGATGCATATGCATTTATAGTAATTAAGTTAACCTCTTTCTTGTTAACCTTATCAAATCCATTATTATTATTATTATTATTATTATTATTATTATTATTTTAAAAATTTTAATGTTTATTTATTTTTGAGAAAGAGAGACACAGAGCACAAGCAGGGGAGGGGCGGAGAGAGAGACACAGAATCCGAAGCAGACTCCAGGCTCTGAGCTGTCAGCACAGAGCCCAATGTGGGGCTCAAATCCACAAACCGTGGGATCATGACCTGAGCCGAAGTCAGGCACTTAACCGACTGAGCCACCCAGGTGCCCCTGAAATCCATTATTATAGATCGACCCTCTTCCAATGGCCTCCAGGTGGACAGACTGTACTCCCTCTGTATTTTCTAGGTCTTTGACTTTGGACTTGATCCTTTTGTTTGCTTTAGTCAAAGAATAATATCAGGCTTGAAATATGCTTGCAGGTTGGATTTCCTCTTTTGAGCTCTGCATTTTGCCACAAGAAGAGTGTTTCTTGAGAAACAATTGGTCCAAGAAGAATGAGAGACACAAGGATCAAAAGTTGACTCTACCCTTGGCCCAGATCTAAGCTCAGTCAAATCCAGTTTAGACTAGTTAGACATCTGTTTTCCTTCTTATGTCTGAGAGAGAAATAAGCTTTTGTTGTTGCTGTCACTGAGATTTACTGGTGGGGGATTGTTATGGAACAATGCTGACTAAAACACCCATGCAAAAAATTCTAATGTAAATATTACCTGCTCACATAATATAAAATAGTAGAAGAACATGGGAGATGGAAAATAACTAAAATAAACACACACATACAATATTAATGACATTTATTTAAAAAAAAATTTTTTTTTTCAACGTTTATTTATTTTTGGGATAGAGAGAGACAGAGCATGAACGGGGGAGGGGCAGAGAGAGAGGGAGACACAGAATCGGAAACAGGCTCCAGGCTCTGAGCCATCAGCCCAGAGCCCGACACAGGGCTCGAACCCACGGACCGCGAGATCGTGACCTGGCTGAAGTCGGACGCCCAACCGACTGCGCCACCCAGGCGCCCCAATGACATTTATATTTATAAACATCCATAGTATAGCAAGGAAGAGAAAATTATGGTCCTCTTTTCTGATCAGAAAGTCATGGCTGATATTTTTGACTTCCTCCTCACACTATTCATCCACATTCCCTTGCTTTCAGCCAGCAATGCATCAGCTGATTAATGTTGTTGTTTTTCTCACCTGGTAGAATGTTCCAAATCCTCATTTCTTTAAAAAAATTTTTTTTTAATGTTTTTATTTATTTTTGAGACAATGCAACAGACAGAGTGCAAGCAGCAGAGGGGCAGACAGAGGGAGACACAGACAGAATCCAAAGCGGGTTCCAGGCTCCAAGCTGTCAGCCCAGAGCCCGATGCGGGTCTCGAACTCACCAACCGTGAGATCATGACCTGAGCCAAAGTCAGACGCTTAACCGACTGAGCCCCTTAGGCACCCCCCAAATCCTCATTTCTGAAGCGTGTGAGCTCTTCATGGCTCTGTCTGTATTGGTTGCTGTTATCTTCTACTATGCCAGACCTAGAAAGTTCCTGTGTTCTAGCTCTAATTCCTGCCCCACTGTTGAGTAGCAGTCTTATTTCTCCTTTGTAACGGTGACTGATCACTACAGCCAACAGGGCAACTTCTTTTGATTTGTTCAGTGAAATAAGAAGCACAAAGTGGCCACTTGGCAGTCTTATTCCATAAACTAGGTACGGTTTTTTTGACATTTGGTAGAGGAATTCTGCCCTGGGATACTAAAAACCCAAAAAAACCACACAAAAACAAAACAAAACAAAAAACCCCAAACTGGTAGAACACAATTGCCATTGTTGGGGACATTCTTGGAGCCTTAGAAGAAAGATCTGTGGTAAGACAGAAGGGGAACTGGGAATCTTGGGTTGATGAGTCTTTGGAAGATTTCTAATCTAGCCTTTCTTAAGGCATGTCCATACCCATCCCCCTCAGTCCGAGGGCCATTTTCAGTTCCAGACTGCAGCATTCCCTGATGAGGTGAAGCACTTTATGCTAACTTCTTCTCGAACTGCCCCTGGCAACACACACTCAAGGTATCCACAGCTCGTAGCCTTCTTGCTGAAGTTTTTCCTAAATGTCCCAAGCCTGGATACTTCTGTTATTTCCTTGGCTCACAAAAAGCCTCAGGCTTCCTAGCTTTTTCAGACTCTGGATGGGAAGACATCTCCCATCACCTCTCATCATCTAGACAATAGTCTCTATGCCTTTCGACCTCAGAGGACACATCTCAATCTCTTCTAAGCACTCTTATATGCTCTGCTTGGACAGCAGCAGGGTAGGGGATCTCCTCTTCCTGAAGTTCATCTGCACCCAGCTTGGGGCTGGAATGTCAATGTCTCTTCGGGCAGAAGATTCAACTCACCTGTGAATGGTTGATTCCTCTAAAGCCTCTCATTAGGCAGGGTGGAGGGGAGCACAGCATTCCTTAGTTCTATGAGGGTTCACGAACCCTCTCTACATTAAAGATCTAACCTTCTCTTGGATGGCTAGAGGTTAAGGGTGGCCATTGGACCCACCGTGGCCACTTGTAAATACTTTCATCTTCAGGTATTTCACACTTCTCTTTAGAATGGGTGGGCACTCGTCGATAATTGTCTGTAGCTACAAAGTCTCAGCTAAAATCTATGAGACAAAGGACAAAGTTCCATTTCACAGCCTGTCATAAGTACATTTGTTTCACACCAGGGATCTATCATAATCTACATCACTAGTCTCCTATTGTTGAAAATTAAAGTTGATCAAATATTTTACATTTATAAGTAATATTGATGACTATCCACACCACTTTTAGTAACAGTTTTCACTTGGTTTGATGGCTGTGGGCCTTCCAGTCCAACACTCATCTAATCCTCCAAAAACATGGGCCCATTCCTGTATCACTCCCAATTCCTTCAGTTGGAAAATCCGCAGTGTGGGTGGCTATGAGATAGAAGATCTTCATTTTCCCAATGTCTTCACTGCCTGTCCCTACCTCAGGTTCTTTTCATATTACACTGTTATACTATAGCAGAGTAAAAAGTTCAAATACATGCTTCGACAATTAGCACATATCCTCGAATTTTATTTCCTTACAAATAATTGGAACTAAATGCTAACACATTAAATGTAAAATAAAAACTTCTATAATAGTAAACCCTTGTAAAATTCTCTGACATCATGATCTTTATTTTCCCATTATTATTTAGACATTAGCTCCATATAACTCAAAGCAACGTTTCCAATAGAACTTTCCGCCATGTTGGAAATGTTCTGTTTGCATTGTTCAATACAGTAGCTACAAGCGAAGGGCGGTTATTGAGCACTTGAAATGTGATTAGACTAGGGAGCTGATGGAATATTTCATTTTACTGAGTTGTAATTAATATAAATTTATATGTATATATTTTAAATTTTTAAATTCATTTTTGAGAGAGAGAGAGAGAGAGAGAGGGAGGGAGAGAGGCAGAGAGAGAGGAAAACACAGAATCTAATGCAGTTTCGAGGCTCTGAGCTGTCAGCACAAAGCCCAATGTGGGGCTTGAACTCGTGAACTTCAAGATCATGACCTGAGCCAAAGTTGGATGCTCAACTGACTGAGCCACCGAGGTGCCCCAATATAAATTCACCTTTAAATCGCCTCCTGTGATCAGTGTTCTTATAAGGGACAGAACAAACTCAGGTGATTCAAACAGTGGTAGCTATAGTTTGAACCGGCCACTCTTAGTGTGAGAGGTCACCTTGAACCACATCAGGTGAGCTCATGGCAGTGAAGGAGCCTGTAGAGTTTTTGAACAATGTTTCCAGCTCAGGGTCAGGGGTCACCAGAGATCAGCTGGATTAGAAAGGGGGAAACAGAAGAGAAGAGTGCAACATGGAATTGTGATAAATTTATCTTGGAATAAATTCATTTGGATGGGATGTGGTTGCGGGAGTGGTATCGTGGGACTAGGTGACCACAAATTTCCAAGTTGGCATATTCCCATGGGATTTGCAGGGGAAGAAACATCTTCCCTAGTTGCTGGAGGCTTAGTAGAGGAACCAAGATCATTGTTGAATTATCTGGTTCTTCATCACGTGGTTTAATTATATTATCTCTCAGGGATGGAGTACTTTCCACAACTATGCTTGATTCCGTCTTAGATGTTTCCAAGGTCAGAGACATGCCGCTTATCTTCTCTGGGAGCTAATTTATTTGGAACCTAGAGAAATTTTTTAAAAACATAGAGTTTCAGATGGAAGATACACTTTGATTCTTTTCTAAAACAAGAATTTTGGATAAAAGAAGGATTGAGAAGACGTGAACAATGATGGTAACCTTCTCCTCAGACTCTCTATCAGGTGCTGTGGTACATGCTTTACCTGCATCATCTCATTTGGTCTCATGACACTCCTGAAGGTAGGTGTTATTCAGCTCCATTTATAAATGAAGAGACTGAGTCCCCAAGGAGTTGGAAATGCCCAGCTCCCCCAGGCCAGCAGGGACAAAGCTGGACTGAGTCCCAGAGCAGCTAGGACCTAAAGCACTTACATTCCTATATACTAGCTCCACCACTGACCCGTTGGTTAATGCTGTGCATGTGACTTTATGATCCTCAGTTTCCTTGCCTGTAAACTGGGTATAATGGCTGCTATGGGGACCAAATGAAGTGAAGCATGGCTAAAACATTAGCGCACATTTAAAAAGTTGGAAGCCCTTGGCCACGCCCACCAGAGCCCAGATTATATGGAAGACACTGGCAAGGTATGCCGGGGCTGTTCTGCCCATTTTACCGCCATAGGCAGCTGAACACAGCACTTTCTGGGAATAAGATGAGCATTTTTCTCAGGTCCTCACTGGCACTGCTATCTCCTTCCTCACTTGAGCTTCCCAGCCAACACCAGCTCCTCCAGAGCAGTAGTGGCCAGTCGAGGGGAACGGTTCTCCAGAGGACAGGCTGCAGGATTGGGGAGAGCAAACATTCTGACATGGGGATCTAACAGATACCACAGTTAATGCAATACATCAAAGGGCACAGTCTTAGCTGAGCCTACCAGAAGATAACAGGATGGGGATGTCTATTTCTATAGAAGACACACTCAGGTCTATGGCAGTGTTTTTCTGCTAGTCGAAGATGAAGTCTTGTCTCTCTGGGCAATGCTTAAGATGAGGCTTGCTACGGCTCATATACCTGTAGCCACACAACCCTGAAACTGCAATAAAAATACTCTATATAGTTGCACCAGCCACCTGTTACCTCTCACCTGGATAGAACCCCTGGGTTCTTATTACAGGCTCAGTGTCTTCCCACTGTGCAGGCCGTGGATTACGTGACAATGTGGATGCACTGAAGGAGAGCCAGGGTGTGGTCAGAGTGCCTAATCATCTACAAGGTGCAGAGGAGTTAGCATGGCTGACTCACCAGGGTCTGAACAAGGTGGTATTCATGCACGTAAATTCCTCCACTGGACTCCACTTCTCACCATTTATCAA
>NW_024412427.1:1779502-1819582 GCF_014898765.1 Herpailurus yagouaroundi
ATGCACGTAAATTCCTCCACTGGACTCCACTTCTCACCATTTATCAAACTCCTTTGTACGGGGTTAATGAAAGGACTGTATAAGCTGAAATAACCCTTGGAAACTCTGGTGACTTCCGAAGGACTGTTAGAAGACCCTAAGGTCCTCCTCTTTTTCCAGTCTAAAACAAAATCCACCAAATTATAAATTGTAGCTTTGTTTTGGTGGTGGAGCTACAGAGGACTCTATTTTGCTCAGCTTTCTTGTAACATTGTAAAATAATAAAGATGATCCCCCTTTTTTTTAAGAGGCAAAATCTGAAACCCATAAAGAGTGGGTTGCTGGCAGCTTCTAACCTTTGCAGACCCTTTGCAACGATCAAGTTCTTCCATTCCACGTGGCTTCATGTAATCCTCGCAAAACCTGACACATGGATGTTCTCTTTATCTCTCACACGAGGAAGCTGATGGTCTCAGAGGTGTGAGGAAACTAAGGCCACACAGAGTGTGAAGGGCTCAGCTTGACTTCCTGCCTAGGACATCATTAACCCTCAGGCTGGCAGAACCTGATCCGTGGCAATGGCTCAGATGTGAGGGCCCTGTGTTCCCCTGGGGCCATGACTCTGCCTCCTTATGTTGCTCTGTGAGGTAGAACTCACCCTGGACCACATCCCGCTCCAGGGAATGAGAGCATAAACGGTGGCGGTGTGTGTGCGGGGAGTAATGGAGAAGGGTGAAACTGGGATGACAAAAGGCTATATTCTGACATTGCAGGAATATTGGAGAGGCTAGAGGAGGAAAACTGGAAAAGGCTATGCTGGGAATCTCAGGCCAAACCCCCATACTTACAAAATGCTCTGAGAAACATGCCTCACTTACCAGCCATGATGTTTCTTATGTTCCTGTGTTTGGTTCTGTAGAAGAAAAATATTTTCAAATATTCTCTGGTTAAGTTTTGTTCTTAGAAATGTAGGTATTTAGGGGTGCCTCGGTGGCTCAGCCAGTTACATGTCTGACTCTTGGTTTTAGCTCAGGTCATGATCTCCTGGTTCGTGAGTTCGAACCCTGGGTTGGGCTCCATGCTGGCAGTGGACTCAGCTTGGGATTCTCTCTCTCCTTTTCTCTCTGCTTCTCTCTCTCTCTCTCAAAATAAATAAATGAACTTTAAAAAAATTTTAAAAAGAAATATAGTTATTTAATTTTTCCATTACTTCCATCATTAAAACTAGACCATAAAGCTAAATTTTCCTGCCATAGAGAAAGCAGAACCTCAAAGAACCAAGTGACAACAAAAAGTCTTACTTATGCTTCTGCATTCCACTTTAGAGCCTGGAAACATGTGAAGTTTCACTGCAAAGGCCCACCTCTTAAGAAAGAAGTGGTTGCCTAATTGCAAAATTTACTGAGTAATTAATCTGTCATGAGTAACGTTTTTAGAGCTTGCATGGGTTATCTAATTTAATCTCAGTCTTGTTCCAGTCTTAAAGATGAGGAAGCTGATGCCCGGAGAGAGGTTGATTAAGTTGTCTGAGATCACTCAGCTAAGAGGTGATAGAGCCAGGATTTGGGTCTGGGTATCTGGCTCTGGGCCCCTACTTCATCACTCTGTTCCTTGTGTCCTATGTTGGGTATTGTGCTCAGGGCAGGGAATACAGCAGTAAACAAGACAGCTTAGAAGGTCACTGGTTGAGTCTCTTGCCTTGTGGGTCTTTATAGCAATCTCGTAAGGCTGAATTAAAGAGTCTTTATCTCATGCATGAGAAAAACAAAGACGAACATAGGAAAGGCAAACATGTCTTGCTCAAGGTCATAGAAAGACATAGTTGGAAGATAGAATTAGAAAACCAGATGTCTCATAGCTCTTTAATGCCCTTTCTCTGCTCTGGAAGCACTTCCATTCAGCAGACTTGGGGCCAGCGTTAATGCCTCAGCAAATAACCAAAGTTTTGCTCAGGCTGGAGGATGTGCAGTGCCCAGGAACACTGGGAGCCAAAGGTTGGTATTGGATGAAAGAGGGAAAGCAAAACCAGAAAAAACAGATTGGCTTTGAGATTTGGGTGAGACTTTCAGATATAATGTCCCAGGCTTCTGGATAAAAGTGGATTCTGGGACAAGGCAGGGTCTGTGGATGGGTTTTTGGGTGAGTTCAGAGAGGCATATTCAGAGATTCACAGATGTGGTGATGAAGAGACAAGTTTGGGAGTGGAGGAAGGCTCTTTTTGTCAGGACATTTAAGGAAATTATTGTTGGTAAAGAGAAGGTGAATGTTCAAAAAATAGTTCCACTGTAGGGGCTGGTAAGAGACTCTTCTGTTGAATTCACAAATGGCAGCTGGATCAGAACTGGGAATGAGAATCCCCTTACCTGTCATGGTTTATATTTATGTTTAGAGTACAGACTATCCCACAGAAGGCAGAACAGCACTGAAATCCTTTATGGCAGTCTTCCTGCAATGTACAGAAATGAGTACAATTTTCAGGGTCTGATTTGCAGGGTGGCGGTTCCAAGATGCTCCCTGGAACACAGAACAGGAAAGAGAAGGGCTTAAAGTAGGCTGGAGTAACATTCAGAACTCCAAAAGCCTAAGGAACTTCCAGGCAATCAGCCACCCTGATCTTTCTCCTGTGGTTATAGGGAAGTGGAATCAGATTTTGTCTGTAGCTCCTGCCTTTCTCTGAGTTCTCAGCAGGGAAAACCAAGAACTCTGGGTATCTGATTGAAGACAGAGGTAGGCAGAACCCTACACCCACTGGTGATTCACCTCCTTGCAGATCAGATATCTTATAGACCCTGGCTGGGTCCGGTTCAAGGGAATGAACAGTGTGTGGTGAGCAAGAGAGGGGTGTGTAGGTGCATTTGCACTGACTCATTGCATAGCCCCAAACAAGTTGTATGAACTTTCATTAACAACATAGTTTATCTCAGGGTTGACCTAACATGTATTATTTGTGTGTAGGAAGAATGAGTGGGAAGGAAGATTTTGGGAAAGGGCGAAGACCACACAGTAAACTGATGATACTGGCATCAGAATGCTAGAACCCAAATCACAAATGAGTTCTGAGGGCAACTTATTTCATGGAGTTGAGGGTGGGCATTTCAGAATGGGGTACAAAGATTGGCTTTTCTTTCCTCCCAGGTCTCTTCTGATAAGGAAGCCAGAGAACCAGGATGCCCCCACTTTGTACTATTAGAAAAGAATAAGAATCTTCATGCTAACATCCCATTTCTCCCATCTCTTAGTTCTTGGGTCAAAGTCCAGACCACCTACACCAGGAGATCCTACTGCAGGGCTCCAATTCACAATCTTCTTTCTGTTCTTGAACTCCATGGCATTAAGAATAGGCACCATAAACCCCTTTATTGAAGCCAGGCCAGGCGTTAATTTTTGTACTTTGTGACTTGCCCTTTCTCAGGGCAAATGTCATAGGTGGAGCATTCTATAAACCCCTGTTGACTTATTCCTTTGCAAGTATTTGCAATTAGGAGGGGATCCATAAGATATCATACCGACCTGGAAGGAACAAATGATGATGAAGTTGGGGCCTATAATTGTAACAGCAAATGGCACCAGAGGAAAAAGCCAAGGCCCAAGCTATTGACAACTTGGCAGAGACCAGTATGAAGCTCACCCTGGGTCTCCAAGTCATCCCATGGCTCATTAGTTCAGTGCAAGAAATTGGAACTGGCCCCCACTTTGGGGGAGCTTGGGGAATCAATGGAACAGTGTGGGGAAGGAGTCTGTGAGCCAGGGATCTCAGAGAGGCAGATCTTCTCAAGTTTTGCCTCCTTTTCTGGGTATCTGGTCCCAATTTTACTCACAAAGACTTACTAGTCTTTCAGGACCCCTCTTTGTATTTCCTTTCCAATTTTAGTCCTTGAGGGGCCCCTGGGTGTCTCAGTCTGTTAAGTGTCCAACTTTAGCTCAGGTCATGATCTTGTGGCCTGTGAGTTCAAGCCCTGCGTGGGGCTCTGTGCTGACAGCCCAGAGCCTGGAATCTACTTCGCATTCTGTGTCTCCCTCTCTCTCTGCCCCTCCCCAGCTCATGCTCTGTCTCTCTCACTCTCACAAATAAATAAACATAAGAAAATTAAAAAAAATTTAGTCATTTATTCTCCAATTAACTCTACCCTGGATTCCCCCATTCTCTTGCATCTAGTTTAGCCTCCCTCAGTCTTACAAATCTGCGTGCCCTCTCTGAGACCCCTAAAACAGGATCTTCCCTCCCTGTACACCTGAGATAGTACTCACATCCCTCTTCTGAGCCTCAGTATTCTGAGGATGCTCTCTGCATAGAAGGGTGCAGGTATGATGGATAATAGTTCATTTCCCATTTGGCATTGGTCAAAGTCAACATAACATGGTCAGCACTCTTGTTAGGTTGAGCTGGGCAATGGTGGCTGCTGAGATGGACTCTGTACTTTGCCATTGATGACAGTCAGTGGCAATTGTGCAGGTCCCTCTGAATATTTAAAATGTGGAATAGGGGTACCTGGGTGGCTCAGTTGTTGAGTGTCTGACTCTTGATTTTGGCTCAGGTCATGATCTCACCGTTCATGAGTTTGAGCCCTGTGTTGGGCTCCGTGCTGTCAGAGCAGAGCCTGCTTGGGATTCTCTCTCTCTCTCTCTCTGTCTGTCTGTCTCTTTCTCTCTCTCCCTCTCTCTCTCTGCCCTTCTCCCACCTGTGCTCTGTCTCTCTCTTTCTCAAAACAAAGAAATAAACTTTAAAAAATGTGGAATAAAATGTAAGGCTTTCTCTCCTTCCCTCCCAAAACATTCTCCAAGGCAGAGATTATGTAGGTGACAGCTCGAATTCTACCAATGTAATTTTCCTCTCTGTTTTAAAGCTTGAAAAGTTGGCGCATGCATCCGTGAAGGAACTTAGGCAGCAAGAATAACCTGGATGATGAGGCTGATAACATTTGCGGTAGTTAATTCTTATTGAGCATTTACCATGGTCCAGTAAGAGTGCACTCTGTGTGCATGCATTATCTCAGTTTCTCCTCCCAACTGTCCCAAGATCATTGTATCAATTGCAAAGATAAAATCTGAGTCCCAGATACTTTTGTCCAAGACCACTCAGTAAGCACACAGTAGGGATTCAAACCTGGATGTTACTGACAATAACTCTTGGACCTTTGAACATGATACTATATTTTTTTCACAATGTGTATCCTCAGCCCTCAGATCCTCTCATCTCTACAAATGCTGCTTCCCTCCCTGGAGCCCAGACCCAACACGTACTCATAAAATGTTGCTTGGGACTCCCAGACACCCGCTGAGGTGCTAAGTGAATCAACAGCAGAAGTTGAAGAAACAGCACAGGCTTCATGCTGCTGGCAGGATGGGTTGGTAAGTCCTGGCTGAGGACTGCTGGGTTTGACCAGGCACAGCTCAAACGAGAAGAGAGAAAGAGAGAGCAAATTAGAGGCATGGTCATTCATTGTGTATTCCAGTGACACATCCAAGTGCCTCCCAACCACACCCACCCCAGGGACAGGTAGTGTTTTCAAATTCACACCCATTTTATCCCCTAATCTTGGACTTGTTATGTCTCTCATCCATCTTGTTGCTGTCCTTTCGCAAAATTTTAACAATTCTTCCCATGTAGAGTTCTGGCATGTCTTTGTTATATTTATTCCTAGAGACTTGGACTTTTAAAATAAAATTGTAAGCAGTATGGCAACTTTTTGGTTATTTCTTTCTGTCTGTTGCTAATGTAGAGAAATGACTTTCGTGTATTGATCTGTTACTAGCTATCTTGCTAAATTCTCCCCCTGTTCATCTTAATTTCTTGGTGTGTTCCTTGCAGTGTTCTGGGTGGTCATCATCTGCAAATGATGACAATTGTATTTTTCTCTTTAAACTTATGCCATTCTTGGGGCGCCTGTGTGGCTCAGTCGGTTAGGCGACTGACTTCAGCTCAGGTCATGATCTTGCAGCTCGTGAGTTCGAGCCCTGTGTCGGGCTCTGTGCTGACAGCTCAGAGCCTGGAGCCTGCTTCAGATTCTGTGTCTCCCTCTCTCTCTGCCCCTAACCCACTCACATTCTGTCTCTGTCTCTCTCAAAAATAAATAAACATTTAAAAAAAATTAAAAAAAAACTTTATGCCATTCTTAATGCCTTCTTGTGCAGACTAGGGCCTCTATACATTATTGTATAGAAGTGAGGATGTGCATATTCTTGTCTGACACCTGATTTAAAACGAAAGCTTTTTGGGGCATCTGGGTGGCTCTGTCAGTTGAGTGTCCAACTCTTGATTTTGGCTAAGGTCATGATCCCAGGGTTGTGGGATCGAGCCCTGTGTGGGCTTAAGATTCTCTCTCTCTCTCTCTCTCTCTCTCTGCCCCACTCCCCCACTCCCCCACTTATGCACTTACTCTCTCTCTCTAAAATAAGTAAGTAAGTAAGTAAGTAAGTAAGTAAAAATAAAAGCTTCTCGGATTTCCCCTTTTAGGGTAGTATCTGTTTTAGGTTTCTCATAAACATCTTTTATCAGGTCCAGAAAGTTCTCTTTCATTCCTGACAAGAAAATTTTCCTTAATTTATGTGAAGTTATATTTTTGCTTTTTTCTGTTAATGTGTTGAATTACATTTCAGATTTTCTAACATTAAACCATTCTTGCATTTCTCTAGTCATCTAATGTGATCATTTTATATTATCATTTTTCATATCATTTGGTTCAGTTTCCAATTTTTAAGGGATTTTGTATCTATATTCATAAGAGAACTGTGCCTATAACTTGCCTTCCTCATACTGTCCTTGCTTGGTTTTGTAGTAAGTTTGCACTAACCTCATAGAATGTGCTGAAGAGCAGACTTTATCAAATATGTGGGAAATTTTGTGTAAGATAAAGATAATTAGTTACCCGAATCCTTAATTTCCTTTTTTTTTTTCTCGCACAAATATACTCACTTGCACTTTGTTGTTTTCATTTAACAATATATCCTGAAAATTACCCTAAGGCAGCTCGTAGCAATTTCTCCTTTTTTACAGCTGTGTTCTACACTACCATGTACACACAAACTTAGTCATTTGGCCAATCTCCTTTCAATGGGCATTTATGTATTTTCCAAGATTTTGCTATTACAAATATGCTTCAGTGAACAACCATATGCATATTTTCTGTATTGTTGAAGGTGTAACATCAGGGTAAATGTTTGTAGGTATTTTTGTTGCCTAAAAGGGTAAATTTATACGTACTTTTGTTAGATATCACTAAATTCTACTCCATAAAGTTTATACTATTTTGTACTGCCACCAACCATGTGAGCATGGGTGTTTCCCGTAACAGACTGTATGGTCGTGTTTTTGAATTTTTGCCAAAATAAGTGAGGAGTGTTACCTCTGTGGTTGTTGTGGTTCATTCACATTGTAGTATGTATGAGTACTTTATTCATTTTATATCTGAATAATATTCCATTGCATGTATATGCCACAACTTGCTTATCCATTCATCTGTTGATAGACATTTGGGTTGTTTCCATTCTTTGGTGATTGCAAATAGTGCACTACAAATGTTTGTGTACAAGTAATTTTTTTAGCACCTATTTTTACTTCTTTTTAGTATATATAGATATACATATATACGTATATATGTATATATACATATTCTTTGGGGTATAATAGCTAGCAGTGGAATTGATGGGTTATATGTTTAACTTTTGAGGAAATTTCAGGCTGCTTCTACAGTTGTTGAACTATTTAACATACATTTTTTATCACTAATGCATAGGAGTTCCAATTTCTCCACATCCTTGCCAACTCTTATTCTCTTCCCTCTCTTCTTCTTCTTCTTCTTCTTCCTCTCCTCCTCCTCCTCCTCCTCCTCCTCCTTTGTTTATAGTCATCCCTGAGAGTGTGAAGTGGTATTTACTTGTGGTTTTGACTTGCATTCTCCTAATAACTAATGATGTTGAGCATCTTTTCATGTGCTTGCTGACCATTTCTGTTTCTTCCTTGGAGAAATGTCTGTTCAAGTCCTTTGCAACTTTGTCACTGGGTTATCTTCTTTGAATTGGAAGAGTTATTTTTATATTCCAGACATTAGACTTTTATCAAACATATATTTTTCAAATATATTTTACCGCTTTATGTGTTGTCTTTTCACCTTTTTGATAGTCATTTGGTGCACGAGTGTTCTTAACTTTGATGAAGTCCAACTCACCTATTTTGTTGATGTTGTTGCTATGCTTTTGATGCCATTTCTTGCCTAATATGAGGTCATGATGATTTACCTCTACACTTTCATCTTAGAATTTTATAGCTCTTATATTTAAATCATTGATCAACCTTGAATGAACTTTTGTATATGGTGTGATATAGGGGCCCAGTTTCATTCTTTTGCATTTAGATATCTTCTGCAAATGGTCTCAATACCATTTGTTGATGTGACTATTCTTGGTCTTGATGCCCTTGTTAAAAATCATTGGCCATAGATGTGTGGGTTTATTTCTGGACTCTCGATTCTATTTGTTTTTGTTTTTAATGTTTATTATTTTTGAGAGAGAGACAGAGTGTGAGCCAGGGAGGGGCAGAGAGAAAGGGAGACACAGAATCTGAAGCAAGTTCCTGGTTCTGAGCTGTCAACACAGAGCCTGATGTGGGGCTCGGACTCACGGACCATAAGATCATGACCTGAGCTGAAGTTGGACGCTCAACCACTGAGCCACCCAGGCACCCCTCAATTTTATTTGTTAATCTATATGTCTGTCCTCATGCAAGTACCACACTCTTCATTATTGTAGCTTTGTAGTAAGTTTTGAAATTGAGAAATGTGAGTTCTCCAATTTGTAGTACTTTATCAGTATGTTTTTGTGTATATGGCATGCCCCTTGAACTGATAAGAACAGATACTACACTTGATCTTAGCCAAAAGGCCGAGAAGCGATGGCATGCCCCTTGAAATTCCATGTGAATTTGAGGTTTGGCTTCTTCATTTCTGAAAAAAAAAAAAAAAGCCATTGGAATTTTATGTGGGATTCCATTGCATCACCATTTTAACACTCTAGATCTTCCAATCCACACATATGGGATGTCTTTTAATTTATTTAGGTCTTCCTTAATCTCTTTTTTTTTTTTTTTTCACAATGGCTAAAATTTTTATTTATTTATTTATTTTTATTTATTTTTTTTTATATATGAAATTTATTGTCAAATTGGTTTCCATACAACACCCAGTGCTCATCCCAAAAGGTGCCCTCCTCAATACCCATCACCCACCCTCTCCTCCCTCCCACCCCCCATCAACCCTCAGTTTGCTCTCAGTTCTCAACAGTCTCTTATGCTTTGGCTCTCTCCCACTCTAACCTCTTTTTTTTTTTTTTTCCTTCCCCTCCCCCATGGGTTCCTGTTAAGTTTCTCAGGATCCACATAAGAGTGAAACCATATGGTATCTGTCTTTCTCTGTATGGCTTATTTCACTTAGCATCACACTCTCCAGTTCCATCCACGTTGCTACAAAAGGCCATATTTCATTTTTTCTCATTGCCACGTAGTATTCCATAGTGTATATAAACCACAATTTCTTTATCCATTCATCAGTTGATGGACATTTAGGCTCTTTCCATAATTTGGCTATTGTTGAGAGTGCTGCTATGAACATTGGGGTACAAGTGCCCCTATGCATCAGGACTCCTGTGTCCCTTGGATAAATTCCTAGCAGTGCTATTGCTGGGTCATAGGGTAGGTCTATTTTTAATTTTCTGAGGAACCTCCACACTGCTTTCCAGAGTGGCTGCACCAATTTGCATTCCCACCAACAGTGCAAGAGGGTTCCCGTTTCTCCACATCCTCTCCAGCATCTATAGTCTCCTGATTTGTTCATTTTGGCCACTCTGACTGGCGTGAGGTGATACCTGAGTGTGGTTTTGATTTGTATTTCCCTGATAAGGAGCGACGCTGAACATCTTTTCATGTGCCTGTTGGCCATCCGGATGTCTTCTTTAGAGAAGTGTCTATTCATGTTTTCTGCCCATTTCTTCACTGGGTTATTTGCTTTTCGGGTGTGGAGTTTGGTGAGCTCTTTATAGATTTTGGATACTAGCCCTTTGTCCGATATGTCATTTGCAAATATCTTTTCCCATTCCGTTGGTTGCCTTTTAGTTTTGTTGGTTGTTTCCTTTGCTGTGCAGAAGCTTTTTATCTTCATAAGGTCCCAGTAATTCACTTTTGCTTTTAATTCCCTTGCCTTTGGGGATGTGTCGAGTAAGAGATTGCTACGGCTGAGGTCTGAGAGGTCTTTTCCTGCTTTCTCCTCTAGGGTTTTGATGGTTTCCTGTCTCACATTCAGGTCCTTTATCCATTTTGAGTTTATTTTTGTGAATGGTGTGAGAAAGTGGTCTAGTTTCAACCTTCTGCATGTTGCTGTCCAGTTCTCCCAGCACCATTTGTTAAAGAGACTGTCTTTTTTCCATTGGATGTTCTTTCCTGCTTTGTCAAAGATGAGTTGGCCATACGTTTGTGGGTCTAGTTCTGGGGTTTCTATTCTATTCCATTGGTCTATGTGTCTGTTTTTGTGCCATTCCTTAATCTCTTTCAGCAATGTTTTTGGTGCCCAAGTTTTTCACCTTCATGGTTACATTTACTCCTAGATATTTTATCTTTTTGTATCTTATTATAAATTGAATTGTTTTCTTAATTTTGCTTTTGGATTGCTAACTGTTGATGTATAGAAACAGTTGATTTTTGTGTGTTATTTTTATACTTTGCAACTTTGGTGAATTTGTTTATTAGCTCTACTAATTTTTTGTGTGGATTCTTGGGGGAATTTCTCTACATGGGATCATGTCAGTTGCAAAAAGACAGAATTTTATTTCTTTCTTTCCAATTTAGATGGCTTTTTCTTGCTTAATTGCTTTGGCTAAAACTTCCAGTGCAATGTCAACCAGCAATAATGACAGTTGGATTTTTGTCTTATTCCTGATCTTGGGAGGAAAGCTTTCACTCTTTCACCACTGAATATGATGATAGTGGTGTATTTTTCATAGATATCTTTAATCATGCTGAGGAAGTTCTTTCTGTTGCTAGTTTCATGGCTGTGGTGCATTTGTAAAATGTCTCTTCTGTTTCATTGAGAGTATCATGTAATTTCCCCCCCTTCTTTATATTAATGCATTTGATTACATATCACTGAAATAGATAAAAGTTTCATAGTTTTTAAAAATAAGCTATATCTGTGTACTGAAGGAGACTGTACTTGGAGTTTAGAATATCAAAACAAGGTTCAAATCTTCACTGCTCTCCAGCTTCTTCCCAGCTTCCCAGCCTATTGGGAGCCCAGTGTCCACAGGTTTCCCCTTTTTCTCCTCTTAGGGGAAAGTCAACTTCTTCATTTCTGAGAGCATATAATATTTCTCCGCAATATTTACACTCAATAACCACCTTCTCCTGGAGAACCTGCCCTGGGCTCTTGGCTGACAGATCTCCTCTTCTGTCTGAGCTCTAAGATACTTACTGTGTGCTCCTATTCTTCCCATGTCCTCTTCTAGTCTCTCTGTATATAACATTTTTTATTATATTAATTACTTAGAATTAATATATATTAATAAATCTGGAAAATGTGTGTTAATATATATTTTAAACTTTATTAAGATATAATTGATCTATTTCAAAATTTTTTCAAGCAGGAAAAAAAAAACATGTGTGTAATATATGAAATTATATATGTAATATATTGTTTTCCAGCCTTATTAAGATATAATTGATATAACATTGTATAAGTTTAAGGTGTACAATGTGTGGATTTGATATGCTTATATATTGTAAAATGATCTACCACTCCATCACATCACTTACTTATCATTTCTTATTTGTAGTGAGAACACATAAGATCTACTCTCTTAGCAACTTTCAACTAGGTAATATGGTCTTGTTATCTATAATCACTATGCTGTATGTTAGATCCCCAAATCTATTCATCTTATAACTAGAAGTTTATACCCTTTGCCAACATTTACCCATTCTCCAGTCTCCAGCCAATCATTTTACTCTCTGTTTCTAACAGTTAAGCATTTTTAGATTCCATATAGAGGTGTTATCATACAATATTTATCTTTTTCTGTCTGACATTTTACTTAACACAATGCCTCAAGTTTTATCCACGTTGTCAAAAATGGCAGCATTTCCTTCCTTCTCAGGGCTAAATAATGTATATATATTATATATAACATATTGTATATTATATAAATATATAATATATAATAATATATATTTATATATAATATAATATATATATATATATATATATATATATATATATATATATATATACACACCACATCTTTTTCATCTATTCAACCATTGATGGACTGAGGTTGTTTTTATATCTTCCTGCAAAAATAATGTTTTCTTCTTTTCTGTAAATTATTTTATAATTAGAATATAGAAATATTATTTCTTTCAGGGAAAAAAATTTTGTGTGCAAAAGAGGGGTTTAGATGTGTGAAAGGAGAGTTGTCTGCAGAAGCCCTAGTGCCACAGAGAAAAGGTCATGGTAAAGGCAGGCAAAGGAGAGGAAATGTCTTTGGCCAGTGGAAGCAGGGAGGAGCCTGGGATAACCACCCAGCTCTCCAAGGAAGCCTGTGCCAGACTGAGAGCTCTCCTCTCTGGCCAGAGTCATGCCAACCCAGGCTCTCCTGCCCATGCTTCTCCTCTCTGTGCTGCTGCTACAGGCCCAGGGAGGGCACCGTAAACTGAACAGGATGCAGGGTAGGTGATGGACTAAGGGGGTGGGGAGGGAAGGGGCAAGAGGTGCTGTGTCGCTTCTGGGGAGGACCTGGAAACTGGAACCTTTCAGCACATCCTGCTCTGACTACAGCACTATGAAGACTCTGGGTCTTCCAAAGTCATGGCCCTCTGGCCCCTTTACCCCGCACTGGGAACAATAATGGGGGTGGGGGGGAACCTACGTCTTTTGACTCTCCATTCCAAATACTAGGACACAAATGGTACATAGTGTAGTGAAAGGTACATCAGGGCTGAAAATCACTTGGGGACACCCAACCACTATTCTTGGATTTCTGCACGTATGTGATCTCTAAAGATCCGGAGATATTGATGGGAGTGGGTACAGAATGAAAGGGCCCTGGGAAAATAAGCTTTGGGGTGTCCAGAGTCAAGTCAAAGTTCTCATCAGAGGACCAGGATGGTGGCAGCAGAAGGGAAATAGTGCAAGTGGTATTTTCTGGGAAGGGGCAGGGGTCCTGGACACAGTGACAGGTCATCTTCCTCTCTGGACCCTGCAAATCCTGGGGAGTGAGAGGGTCTGCGGGGTGTCTCAGACTTTGCTGAGTTCTCAGAGTGTAGATTCTATGGGGGTGACTTCACCAAGACCATGACAAACATGGGAGACAGGTTCCTGTCTGCAGAGAAAGGAGAGGGCCCAGGGAGGCCAGGCATTGAGATCTGTTGGGGCAGAAGGTGTGTGGGTGGAGGGATATAGGATTTAAGATACTACAATCACCAGGTTTGGGTAAAGGGAAGAAATTGCGTTCCCTGAAAAGTTCAAGAGCATCATGAGTAGGACTTGGGTTTTAGGGTTTTTGGGAGAGGATTTAAGCTTGAGAGGAGTGCTCTTGAGGGATCTGGTTCCACTGACTCTGATTCTGCTCTTTTTAGGTCTAAAGGCCTATGAGAAGAAGCCCAGCGTGTATCTTTGCAGTAATCACTGTTCATATTTTCTAAAGTGTCCAAAAGCAAATACTGTATGTTGTTCAACCTTCTGTGGGAACGTTTGCATGAGCCTCCAGTGAGGGGGTGAGGGCGCTGGACTTTGCGTTCTGCTCCCCCAAACTTCTATACAGATCAAAGCACAAGGACCTCAGATCCTGGGCACCAGGATGTCAACGGGAGCACACCTTTACCCTGTCTGAACTGTTTGTTCCTGTCAAATAAACCAGAACAAATGTCCACAGACCTGCCTATCTTACTCCCAGGGCTTATAGTCATTGAGGACCCAGTGCAGACCCCAGAGCGCTCCCTTCTCTGGGTCCAGGGCTCTGATCTCTCCCCCCTTGTGATGTTTCTTTATTTTCTCTCCCATTGGCCCCTGCTCCCCCACCAGGGCCCCGAGGCCCAGCCTCATTGTTGATCTGCTCATTGAACCAGTGATGCCAGGGAAGAAACTGCTCATGTGTGGTACCTTCCAATGCTAACCAGAACACTCCTCAGCCTGGAGTCAGAAGGGCCAAGTTAAACATGAGGTGGGGTGGGGCTACACTCTGGGGCACAAAGTAGGAGGTCCCCAAGGAGGCTTCTTCTTAAATTTAATCCACCTCCATCCTGTTCTACCCATTCTCCTTGTGAGGTTCAGATTACCATATGTTTACAATATAGAAAACCAATCGCAGGGAGTTAAGTGACATGCTTGAGGCCAAAAGACAGTGAGAGGTCATGTTGTGGCTAGAGGAGGATGTTCGTCTGGACTCCCTGTTTGCTCACTGCTCCTCCATTATTGTGAGAACATGGGTGTGGAAGTGAGTGCCTACACTATTGTCTCCCACCCCATCCTCCATCAATATGGCCTCTTTTGTGATGGGGCACGGAATGGGGTCCCAGGACCTGAGACTCCAGTGTCTTCCATCAAATGAATGGTCCCCACCTTTCCCCAATCCTCCTCCTCATGGTCTCATTCTCTCTCTCTTTTAACCCAGAAAGAAGCCAGGTGGTGGGGAACAGGTGGTTCACGGTGATGCTACTAAGGATTAATTGGCCACTAAGGAGTCAGTATGAGTGTTGCCCGTAGTCTCATGGTGAATCAGTGGAATTCTGTGCAAGCAGAGCTCCTCTGAGGTTGTCCTGGGACTAAATCCAGGGACTAGGTCACATGTGCCCAAAGGGGACTTGGAGTCAAGTGTGAAGAACTCAGGCAGGTAGGCAGGGCTTGCTGGAGGCAGGTGTGCAGTGTTAAACTCCAGGGCAGTGCTTCCTGTGGGCATCAGTGAGGATTTCCCACAGAAGAAACCAGCATTCCTCAGGCCAGAGTCTATGGCCCACCTCAGAAGCATCCCAGGGCTCCTGGTATTGGAGGAGCTTCTCCACCTATCCTGGGAGCTGGGACTAGGAGACTGTAGGAAAGAGATCATTATCCATTAGCAGCACAGACATCATCAGATGTAGGTGGATGGTAAGGGCATGCCCTGTGGGAGATCTTAGCGGGTGCTTCCTCAGACAACCTGACTCTGCAAGCATCTTCCCAGTGCTTGGCCATGCCCCCGAACACCCTGGGAGAGACTATTAAGAGAGGCAAAGCTACCTGCCAGGGCCCACATAGAGAATGACCTCCACGTCCATGACCAGTGTTCCTTCCTATGTGGGCACACCATGCTGCCAGCTGACCTATTCCTTGCCACCAGTGTGAGCACCCCAGACCATGAATTCTACTGGAAGGATCTGGTTTTCTCCATTGTGATAACTCGTGTCTTGGCCTGTTCCCCAGAGCTCTCTGGACACTCCACATTGCCTCACTGGACTGAGAGGCCACGTCTAGACTGCTTTGGCTGGGAGGAGTGCTTGCCTGGCCAGCACTGCAAGTTCTGTGGTATGGGACAACTGTGTGCCCCTGTGGTAGATCAAGCGGAGGAGTGGGGACCCCTGCAAGACCCTGAATCTCATGGAGGCAGAGGAGGAAGCGAATGTAAATTGTGCCATGGCTTGGGTCTCCAGAAAGCCAAGTCCCAGCTGAGGAGAATCGTTGATCAGGCTGGTCTGTCTGTGAGAAACAATGGCCTTGCAGTTGCCCTGGTTTCTGCACCATTCTCTTCTCATGCCCCAGACATGCTTTAGCAAATTTTTTCTTCGCAAGTTCTCATCATGGTATAGAAGTAGCTTTCTCATATGCAGGGACTCAGCCACATGCCTTCACTATCTTAGTCAGGACTAAGTCATCTCCTTGGCCCTGTGACATGATAGAGGTTGAAGAGACTTTGATTACTTGATATCCCACAGGACATCATGCTGGTCTCTCAGGTCACTTACATTGTGCTAACTGACCACGGGGAAATAGTAGGTATCCTACATGCTTTATCACGTTTATGCCAGAGGATAAGACTTTCTATCTGGTGTATTTTCAGAGATCCACTGGTCTAGGTCATATGGAGACATTCTCTTGAGACAGGAGACAACTTCCTGCACCTTGTATTGTTCACCATGAAGCAAGAGAAAATGCATAGTGGGCCTCTGGGTTTTGGAGATGACAAATGTCACTTTTGGGCATTCTCTATTTCCTTGGGAAATATAAGGCTGCTAGTTTTTTTAATTTTTTTATTTTTTCAGAGTTTCTTATTTATTTATTTATTTATTTATTTATTTATTTATTTATTTTTAACGTTTTATTTATTTTTGAGACAGGGAGAGACAGAGCATGCACAGGGGAGGGTCAGAGAGAGGGAGACACAGAATCTGAAACAGGCTCCAGGCTCTGAGCTGCCAGCACAGAGCCTGATGCGGGGCTCAAACTCACGGACCGCGAGATCATGACCTGAGCTGAAGTCGGCCGCTTAACCAACTGAGCCACCCAGGCACCCCCAGAGTTTTTTTCTTTTTTAAGTCCAAGTTAGTCAACATATAGTATAATAATAATTTCAAGAATAGAACTTAGTGATTCATCACTTACATATAACACCCAGTGCTCATCCCAACCAATGCCTCCTTAATGCCCATTGCCCGTTTAGCCCATCCCCCCACCCAACACCCCGCCAACAACCATCAGTTTGTTCTCTGTATTTAAAAGTCTCTTATGGTTTGTCTCCCTCTCTGTTTCTATCTTATTTTTGCTTCCCTTCCCCTGTGTTCATCTGTTTTGTTTCTGAAATTCCACATATGAGTGAAATCATATGATACTGGTCTTTCTCTGACTGACTTATTTTGCTTAGCATAATACACTCTAGTTCTATCCACATTGTTGCAAATGGCAAGATTTCATTCTTTTTGATGGGCGAGCAATATTCCATTTATATGTACGTTACATCTTCTTTATCCATTCACCAGTAGGTGGATATTTGGGCTCTTTCCATACTTTGGCTGTTGTCGATAGTGCTGCTATAAACATTGGGGTGCAGGTGCCCCTTCGAAACAGCATTTTTGTATCCTTTGGATAAATACCTAGTAGTTCAATTGCTGGGTCATGGGGTAATTCTATTTTTAATTTTTTGAGGAACCTCCATACTGTTTTCCAGAGTGGCTGCACCAGTTTGCATTCCCACCAACAGTGCAAGAGGATTCCCCTTTCTCCACATACTTGCCAACATCTGTTGTTGCTTGAGTTGTTAATGTTTGCCATTCTGACTGGTGTGAGGTGGTATCTCATTGTGGTTTTGATTTGTATTTCCCTGATGAAGAGTGATGTTGAGCATCTTTTTGTGTGTCCGTTAGCCATCTGGATGTCTTCTTTGGAAAAGTGTCTATTCGTGCCTTTTAAGGCTACTAGTTTTGAGTAAGACCCAGATTAAGAAAAGATTCTGCAGCATGACCAGGGTATGTTGAAAGTTGCCTGCCAGTTGGGTCTTAGCACCTAGCCTATGCATTTTACTAAATGTGTCTCTGGTGGATTAAGATGCTGGATAGAACATTTGCATACTCAAGTAGGAGAATCACAGAACACATACTTGGAGTATTGAGGTCAAGCCTTGTCCTCTTCTGTTGACAAGTGCTTTCCATTTGAGAAGCATCTCTTTACTTGCTAGTGGACCCCAGTAAAAAAACTGAATGTCTGACCATGGGACATTGAGTCACTTTGAAACTGGAATTATCCATCACAAATTGGGAGCTATCTGACCTATGAAGTCTTAAAATGGGATGTGTATAGAGGCAGTCCATTGTCAAATAGAAATGGTATAAATGAGACTGGGCTTGATCAGATAATTTCTTCTGGAAATGAGCAACCTATGTAATCAGGTATTTGGGCTCCAAAGACCCACTGATATCTCCTCTTGCTTCATTCTTGCCTGCTGCCACTAAGTCTCCAACAGGGGCTCCCCTTTCCACACATGCATTCCCTAAGAAGTGGTGTCTTTTAATATCTGCCTATTTGGGTCCCTTGGGTCCCTTCCTTATGGTTTCTTAGGAACCAGAGAGACCTGATCTACCAAGTATCAGCCTTGTGTTCTATGCTAAGCCCCCTGCTCATATCTCATTTCCATACAATCTGTGTATGTCTTTGCCATTAACCTAAAATATAAAACTGGCAGTTATTTTTACCAGCAAGAATAGGTTAACTTGGGAATAGCAGAGAATTGCAAATCAGGGCTAACAAGCTTCAACAGAAGAATAGGCAAGTCCAGAGAAGAAAGGAGAGGAAGGTTCTTTTATAGAGGAAAGTGGGAATTAACAGGGAGTTCCAACTAGAATGGCTTTTCATTGGTTGTGATAGTCTCTTATTGGGTGGGCTATTGCCAGGGGAGGAGGAACACCTTTCGTCTTGCTGTGACAAAAAAGCTAAGGTACTATCCACTTTCTGGGAACATTTCCTGTTGGGTCAGCAATTGATAACAAGTAGTGTGGTAGGAGCACTCCCCCTGGTGGCCTCCCAACTCCATTTCAGTGAGGTTTTCCTTTATTAATTTTCACATTGCATCTATGTGGATGCCAACACTACTAATCCAAATCTGCTGGATATGAGTGTTTTATTTCTCTGCTCACAGATTCTTTGAAATTTGTAGCATTCTCTATTTCCTCATTAGGCTGTGGCTATGGGTTATAGATTGATTTATTTGCTTTCCTTGTTGAACTGTATTTTTCATTTTGTTTTGTTTTGTTTTAGGAAAAAGATCTTATAACACCTGATGGGATGAACTCTATTCTTCCCATTCTTACATGTGAGTAAATGACGTTTCAGAGAAATGAGACGACTTACCTAAAGTCTTTCAGTTAGCAAGTGGTGGAGGTGAGTTTCAAATCTGTCTGATGAACCTAAGGTCTGTGAGTATGACACTATACAACTGTGCACTTCCAATCGATAATACATTGGCTCCTCTGAATGACATTCTGGATCATCTATGGTTCAGGATCAGGATGAGGGAAAATGGGTTGACCCATATTCTGTTGGTGCAAGTATAACCCAAACATTATGAAGGGAGAATTGGCAACATTTATGCACAGATTAAATTGTGTGTATTTTCATTTCTTCTCACATTGGCTTTCCCAAGGAATGAAGAAATGCTCAAGGATTTAGTTATAAGAACGTAACTAATAATAGTGAAATGATTGCTTACAATAGGGAAAAACTGGAACAACCAAGATGTCAATAACTGGTGATTAATTGGCAGACCAATCTCTTAATCAATGAAGTTGTAGAAAATATTTAAGACTATGGGAAAATATTCATTATAAATGTTAAATTTTAAAATAGTCACAGGATTTTCCACTATAATTTTTCTACTTTTATTGTGATAAAATACACATAAATCTAACCATTTTTCTTTTTTTAATTTTCTCTTTTTTTTAAAAATTTATATCCAAATTAGCATATAGGGCAACAATGATTTCAGGAGTAGATTCCTTAGTGCCCCTTAGCCATTTAGCCCATCCCCCTCCCACAACCCATCCAGTAACCCTCTGTTTGTTATCCATATTTAAGAGTCTGTTATGTTTGTCCCCCTCACTGTTTTTATATTATTTTTACTTCCCTTCCCTTGTGTTCATCTGTTCTGTGTCTTAATGCCCTCATATGAGTGAAGTCATATGATACTTGTCTTTCTCTGACTAATTTCACTTAGCATAATACCCTCCAGTTCCATCTACGTAGTTGCAAATGGCAAGATTTCATTCTTTTTGATTGGCGAGTAATACTCCATCGTATACATATACCACATCTTCTTTATCCATTCATCAGTTGATGGACATTTTGGCTCTTTCCATACTTTGGCTATTGTTGATAGCGCTGCTATAAACATTGGGGTGCATGCGCCCCTTTGAAAGAGCACACCTGTATCCCTTGGATAAATACCTAGTAGTGCTATTGCTGGGTTGTAGGGTAGTTATATTTTTAACTTTTTGAGGAACCTCCATACTATTTTCCAGAGTGGCTGCACCAGCTTGCATTCCCACCAACAATGTGAAAGAGATCCTCTTTCTCTGCATCCTCGCCAACATCTGTTGTTGCCTGGGTTGTTAATGTTAGCCATCCTGACAGGTGTGAGGTGGTATCTCATTGTGGTTTTGATTTGTATTTCCCTGATGATGAGTGATGTTGAGCATTTTTTCATGTGTCGGTTGGCCATCTGGATGTCTTCTTTGGAGAAGTGTCTATTCATGTCTTTTGCCCATTTTTTCACTGGATTATTTGTTTTTTGGGTGTTGAGTTTGAGAAGTTCTTTAAAGATTTTGAATACTAACCCTTTATCTGATATGTCGTTTGCAAATATTTTTTCCCATTCCGTTGGTTGCCTTTTAGTTTTGCTGCTTGTTTCCTTTGTGCAGAAGTTTTTTATTTTGATGAGGTCTCAGTAGTTCATTTTTGCTTTTGTTTCCCTTGCCTCTGGAGATGTGTTGAGTAAGATGTTGCTGCAGCCAAGATCAAAGAGGTTTTTCCCTGCTTTCTCCTCGAGGATTTTGATGGATTCCTGTCTTACCTTTAGGTCTTTCATCCATTTTGAATTTATTTTTGTGTATGCTGTAAGAAAAGTGGTCCAGGTTCATTTTTCTGCATGTTGCTGCCCAGTTTTCCCAGCACCACTTGCTGAAGAGACTGTCTTTATTCCATTGGATATTCTTTCCTGCTTTGTCAAAGATTAAGTTGGCCATATGTTTGTGGGTCCATTTCTGGGTTCTCTATTCTGTTCCATTGATCTGAGTGTCTGTTTTTGTGCCAGTACCATACTGTCTTGATGATTACAGCTTTGTTTTTTTTTTTTTTAATTTTTTTTCAACATTTATTTATTTTTGGGACAGAGAGAGACAGAGCATGAACGGGGGAGGGGCAGAGAGAGAGGGAGACACAGAATCGGAAACAGGCTCCAGGCTCCGAGCCATCAGCCCAGAGCCTCCTGACGCGGGGCTCGAACTCACGGACCGCGAGATCGTGACCTGGCTGAAGTCGGGCGCTTAACCGACTGCGCCACCCAGGCGCCCCGATGATTACAGCTTTGTAATACAGCTTGAAGTCTGGGATTGTGATGCCTCCTGCTTTGGTTTTCTTTTTCAAGATTGCTTTGGCTATTCGGGGTCTTTTCTGGTTCCATACAAATTTTAGGATTGTTTGTTCCAGCCCTGTGAAGAATGCTGGTGTTATTTTGAAAGGTATTGCATTGAATATGTAGATTGCTATGGTTAATATTGACATTTTAACAATATTTGTTCTTCCTATCCAGGAGCATGGAATCTTTTTCCATTTTTTTGTGTCTTCTTCAATTTCTTTCATAAGCTTTCTATAGTTTTCAGTGTAGAAAAAATTAAAGAAAAATATTTTTAATAGAAATTGAAAATAAAAATAAATTTTTTTCCCTTTCTGTATTCAAGAAAAAGAAATGAAACGACAAAGGGGGAAAAAAAAGAAAAGTGAATAGATGGACCTGCGAGCAGACTGAAATACGATTGAAATTACTTCGTTTTCCCCTAGAAGTCAAACTATGAAGCACTTTATTGTCTGTAAACTAAGCAGGTGGAGAGATTTGTGTTCCTGAAGAGCGAGGTTGGCCCAGTGGGTGGGGCTTAGTGTAATGGCTCCGTTCTCCACTAGATGGCGCTGCTCAGCTTACTGGTGTGAACTGTTGTGGCGCCTGTAGGTGTGTACACGCATGCGCGGGAGCAGTGAAAAATGGCGTCACCCAGCTACCCGGTCTCTAGTGTTGTAACTCTGTTCTGCCCGACCCCCAATTGCGCACTGGTCCTTTGTCTCCAGCTTCCATCCACTCCCCGCTTTTACACAGTCCTGACCAAGTCCCAGGCAGCACCTCTCTCCTGAGTTTTCTCTCAGATGTGGCCGTGTTTCCCGACCCCTTACTTCTGAAGGGCTGCGGCTTTGACCCATCCTGCCCCTCTGCGAAAGGGTCTCACCGAGCAGTGGCCGGGTGCCAGCGGCACCCAGGAACGTTGGCGGGACCGTGCTGCTGCGGAAGCCCAGAGACCCGGCCGGGTGCCAGCCCGCCCCAGAAAGAGTTCACGCGGTTGTGTAGCAGCAGCGCTTCAGGGATTATGGAAAATCACAACACGCATTTGGCACCAGGCTTCACCCCCAGCGACCTTATTCCAGCACCAGCGAATGTGGTTGTTCACCCGGGTCCACTGGGGCACACAGCCTCTACCAGATGTCCTCCAGAGAGGGAAATCGCCTCTCCCCTGTGGCCCGAAGACCCCCGGACTTCGCTCTGCTCCTGGGGATTCACCCTTCTCACCAGAGCACCGCCAGGTATCGAGCTGCAGAGTTTCAGACTCTGCGTTCCCCGTTTATAGTCTTAATGGAATTTAAACCCTCTCCTTTCTCTTTTCTTCCTTTTTAGTTCGGTCCCTGCAGCTGTTTCCACTTTTCCACTTTCTCTCCAGCTGCTTTTGGGGGGGGTGCTTTCCCACATTCTACGCCCCCCCCATCTCCGTCCTCTCTCCACAAGCAAAAAACAGCTCCCTGCCCTCAGCGGCTTCTCTCTCCCCCAGTTCATCTCTCTGCACCACGTATCTGCTGAGTTCTGTGGTTCATGTTGTGCAGATTGTTGTGTTAATCCTCAATTCAGTTTTCTAGGTGTGCAGAATGGTTTAGTGTTGATCTGGTTGTATTTCATGGATGCGAGACACACAACCTTCCATGGTGTTCCCAGGTTTTTTACATATGGCTTTAATTATGTTGAGGTGGTGTTCTACTCCCAGTTTGTTTTTATTATGAAAGGCTGTTGAGATTTGTTGAGTGATTTTTCTGCATCAATTGAGATGATCGTGTGTTTTTTTTCCCTTCCATTCTTTTAATGTGGTATATTATGTCAATCATTTTTCATATATTAAAGTATTCTTGCATTTCAGGAATAAATTTAACTTGATCGTGAGTGATGTATAATCCTTTTAGTACACTGCTCAATTCAGTTTGATATTATTTTGTTGAGGTCCAGAACTTCTCTTTGGTGGAGGTTTTTGCTGAGATTTTTGATTCAGTTTTTCAGATTAGTTATAGGTAAGGGACCTGGGTGGCTCAGTCGGTTGAGCATCTGACTTCGGCTCAGGTCATGATCTTGAGGTTCGTGAATTTGAGCCCTGTGTTGGGCTCCGTGCTGCCAGCTCAGAGCCTGGAGCCTGTTTCAGATTCTGTGTCTCCCTCTCTCTCTGCCCCTCCCCCACTCGTGCTCAGTCTCTCTGTCTCTCTCTCAAGAGAAACTGGGGACTTGACCATCTGGCATACATGGCTCTAGACTCACTTCCTTTTAAATCCTGTACCTGGCACTTCCTAGCTGTGTGGCCTTGGGCAAGTTGCTTAACTCTTCTGTGCCTCAGTTTCTGTATCTGTAAAATAAGAATAATAGTAGTACTAAACTCATAGTGTCATTGAACATATGTATTAATTAATACATGTTACATATCTGACACGTAGTAAATTTGCTCTTAAACTGAATGATTCTCAACACTTCATTGGGCGAGTGTTTCATTTGTTTATTTAACAAACAAACATAGACTGTATGCCAGACTTTGGCTCTAAGTGCTTAACACATAATCACTCCTGGAGCCTTCACAACAACCTTATTGGTTGGAAAGTGCTATTATTATCCCCATTAGCAAATGAGGAAATTAGGGTGCAGAGAAGATTAGTGACTTGCCCAAGTAAGTGGAAGCTAGGATTTGGATCCAGATAAAGTGTGTGTGTGTGTGTGTGTGTGTGTGTGTGTGTGTGTGTGTACAAATGTATGTATTTATGAGAGTGGGCGCAAGTGAGCGAGAGAGAGAGAGAGAGAGAGGGAAGCGGAGCTCACCCAAAGAGGGGCTTAAGTCTGTGTTTTAAATTTCTATGTTATGTGGACTTTTGCAAGCTCTCTTGGCAGACCTCTCTCTTCTCATCAGCACAAAAGTCACAAGACACTGGTGATAAAGTAATGTAGGCTGATCCTAGCAATGGAGAAATTAATATCAAAGACGAATGGGGCTTTACAAAAATCTTCACATAGATGCTACAGAAAATTAGCTACATAGATCCTCGCCCACCTCCACAATCACCCAGCCTTCCAGAAATGTGTGTGTTGGTGGAGTGCAGGAGTCTCCTGCAATTCCACAGTGATCTGCTTCTGTCTATGCTACCTGCAGCAAAAAGAAAGGGAAAAAGCAAGTACCACTTGAATAGGAATTCAGTCATAACGTTCTAAATGTACCCAACTTATGGCTTGGGGCAAAACTCCCAGATCTGTCACAGCCAGAACGATAATTACATTCTGAGTGTTTGAAATCTATTCTGCTCATCGTCTGCCCTGTGCAGGGGCTCTGGCATTCCCAGAGACCAGGAGGAAGAGCCACCAGTCAAATAGCTACCAGCTTCCAACTCGAACATCTTCAGAGGTAGGTAGAGGTCAGAGTCTTGGGGCTAGAATTGGGAACTTGCAAACACTTTTGTTTGTGGTTTGGTTGGATGAGTTCCCTGTCTAAATCATGCCTCCAGATCACGCCAACCCTATGCCTATATGGAAGAAATTATTGTCCTTTTTGTTCAAATGGAGAAACTAAGAGAGAGAAAGATGACGTGGATAGACACTGTGTCCCTTCATGCATGATACCCTGACAAGGATACTATGTATTGATTACGTAATATTCCCACTGAGCATGTATAACCTGAGTCTAATCATAAGAAATTTCAGACAAAGCCCAAAATGAGGAATGTTCAACTAAAAGAAAAGTTTGGCTCTGCTATTCAAAAATTTCAATGTTGTATAAGACAAAGGACATTACTGGGTGAATTTGTAAAATGGAATACTGATAGTAGCTTAGATAAGTGTATAAAAGTATATTTTGTCAATGTTAAATTTAATGAAATTGATAATTGTGCTATGATCACTCACCAGAACTAATTCCAAAAAGGTTAAATAGTTAAAAAAAAAAAAAAAAAAAGACCACAATAAAGTCAACGAGGTCAATGTTTACTCTTCTGGAGAAGAAAAGAGAGTCTGAGCTTAATAATCAAAATAGCGGCCATTTATTTTGTGCATTCCATGTGCCAGACCCTATGCGTGGTACTTTCTACACTCAACATTTGCAATGTGGATTATAATATCACCTCCATGTTACAGGTAGGGAAACTGAGGCTCTGAGAAGTTAGGTGGTAGGCCAATTTCAAAATTTCAATTAAGCTCAATGCGTTGGGGTCAGGTTTCAAGCCCAGGTCTCTCTGATTCCAATGCACATGTTTTGTTCTCTGTCTTATATGATATTGACAGTCTTCAGTGTGGTAACGAGTGGGAGGGAATTTCCCTTTTATGGTGAGACAAGATGAGCATCCTATTTGCAGAATAAACCAATTTTAATGGAGAAGAAAACTGGCAACAACTATGTAGGGTTCGTAATAGGCAGTACCCTTTACTCAGGACTTCTGGAGCTAGACATTTGTGCTCTGAAGCTAATACTGGATTTAACTGAATTTCAGTTGCAATATTCCTACTGACACTTTTTCCTAATGAAGAGAAATTTTCAGATATTACAAATTTTCAGATACCTGATGATCAATGAGGAAGTATGAATGCTATATGTAACTAGAATATTGGGAAAATATTCACAGAGAGTGTTATTGATAGTATGGTGAAAAGCTTGTCCTTTGTCTCATTTAAATTTATTTATAAAAGCTACTTTTTTTCCCTACCTCCCTGTGAGACCTTGGGTGTAGAACTTGACTTTTCTAGACTTTAGAATATACAAAAAGAGTCTGAGCCCATGCAATAGTCAAAATACTAAAATTGAATTGAGGGGCGCCTGGGGGGCGCAGTCGGTTAAGCATCCGACTTCAGCCAGGTCACGATCTCGCGGTCTGGGAGTTCGAGCCCCGCGTCAGGCTCTGGGCTGATGGCTCAGAGCCTGGAGCCTGTTTCCGATTCTGTGTCTCCCTCTCTCTCTGCCCCTCCCCCGTTCATGCTCTGTCTCTCTCTGTCCCAAAAATAAATAAAAACGTTGAGAAAAAAAAAAAGACTTTTAAAATTGAATTGAAATTGTGGCTTCCCCCACACCAAGAAACCTGCAACTGGGGAAGAGAGTGGACAGTTTCCTCTTCTCCTGCAGCTGGCTAAGTGCCATTTTGGAGGTGGGAGGAGAGAGAGGAGGAGAGGGGGTCAGGATGGTTCTTTCTGGCAGGGAGGATTGTACCTTTGTGCTTTGTGCTTTCTGGGCTTAGTATTGCTTAAAGTTTACTCTATTGTGGGTGGTTTCAAGGATTCTTTGAGTTTTCCCCCTACTCCAACTGATGCAAGTTTCTCACCTGTGGTTCTCTTGATATGGCGGAATCTACCTCCTTTCTGATACCTTTCCCAGGCCCTAGGCATCTGGCTACTCACTTTCTACTTCTTTATGCTGAGGTCCCCTGGCCTTCCCAGGCAGCCCGCCTGACATGAAGCTAGTGCAAACCTACACTGGCTTTCTTCCATATGTTGCCTTATCAAATGCCATAGCACAAGCTGTAGTCTCTTGCTTGTGGCCATAGGTCATTTCAGCCAGTGTCCTACCCTTTGTTTCTCTGGTGTGACTCAGACACCTGCTACTATGTCTCCACAAAACCTTGGGGGTGCATAAAAAGCTCTATGGGAGGTATTCTTAAAGCCTTTCTGGTGACTTGGAATTAAAAGAGCACAGCAGTTGGGGCACCTGGGTGACTCCCTCAGTTAAGTGTCTGACTCTTGGTTTCAGATCAGGTCATGATCTCATGGTTCTTGATTTTGAGCCCTGCATTGGGTTCTGTGCTGACAGTGCGAAGCCTGCTTAAGATTCTCTCCCTTTCCCTTTCTCTCTCTACCCCCTCATCTCTCTCTCTCTTTCTCTCAAGGTAAATAAACTTTAAAAAAGAAAATAAAAGAGCACAGCATTCTTTAAAAATGAGAGAGAAAAATGGCCAAAAAGTGGTTGGTGACTCTTAAAACTCTGACTTTTTTAAAGGTAGAAAATGACTAGGAATTTGACATATTTTTTTGCAGGTGATTTTTGAGCACATCTTCTTGAAAGTACAAGTTGATGTCTTGTGTGTATATATATATAATATATATATATATTATATATATATATCATATATATATAAAGTCAAGCCAGATAGCCTGATTTCAGCTTTATGTGCACATATAAAAGATAGAATAACATACACCAATATAGTGGGGTTACTAGAAATATTTCATTGTCTTCTTTGTATTTTTTTGTTTTAAGAATTTTGTAAGCTGGATCTAAATTATCTTCTAATCAAGGGAAGACAGCACATTTTTAAAAACACATTTTCAAAATAATTTTTTTTTCTGCAAAAGGAAGGCACGAAGTGTGAGATGGAGAGAAACCTTTTAGCAAAGCCAATGTTCAGCTTAGGTGTGTGCCTTTTGCCGAGTGGGTAGAGGCAAGGAGGAATGAGTAGACAAAGAGTAAGGAAATTCTACGAGCACGTCTTCTTGCTTCACAACTCTGTTTATACTTCTTGGTCTCCAGCAGCAACTGGAAAGGGGAAAAACATCCTGACAGTGTATATTCAGACACATACGGTCAGCATCATGAAGCTCTGGACGCCTCAACTCATGACATTCCTCTGTATGGTGCTACTGTCTGTGCTGGGAGTGATAAAAGAAAAACACAGCTGTAGGTGACTAGGCTGGGCTGGGGAGTCAAAGGGGTGGGGGGTACTGTGCTTGTTCCTGGATAAGTGAAGGGGTATTGTGTCTAGCACATCTGACTCAGGACTCAGGACCTTCCCTGGAACACCTAGTGGAGATTCAGAGACTTTCTTACACACAGAGTCCAAGAAGTGTCCAAGTTGAGGTCCTTTGATGCTTCCTCTCCAACCTTGAAAGTGGCAATGGGTACCTGTCACCTTTTATGTACATTTCATATGTTATAAGGATATAATATTTTCCCATGTCAGGCTACCATAATTTTTTGTACTTCCAGAAGCTCTGTGTCTTCACTTGTGTGTACTTTAATGAGTCCCATATGGGGATTTCTTAATATATACACTTAGTTTCAGTGGCAGGATCTTTCTGAATATGAAAAGTTAGAGAAGAGACATGAGATGTGGCCCTAGTGGGGCAAAGTTGGGGGCCATGTGACGAGAAAATGGAATCAGTCGAGGGTACCAAGAAAATTGAGTGAGAGAGAGAATTTGGTGAGAAGCTGTTCTTAAAGGTGGAGTCAGCAAGGAAGAGAAGAAAAAGAGAAAGAATCTGTTCCTTACTCTCCCTGGTCTGGCTTCCCACACTAGGAATTAAGTATGGTAATAAGGCTAGAGGCTACCTTGGGCCCCTCCTATTACAGAAATGTAGATTTTATAGGACGACACATGAACATGGGGAGTATGAGGAGTCCTGTCTCCAGGATGCTTGATGAGGGCCCAGAGGTCTGTGGGAGCAGAGAAGGCAGAGATCTGTGAAGACACAATGAGGAAGCTCAGCAGGGGGATTTTCTCATAAGGCAGATGGATAGTCAGGTGGGGCTTGGTGGGGCTTTGATTCTAGGAGGGGCTGTTAAGCTCATGAAGGACTTCTCTTCCCACCTTGGCTATGTAGCCCCTGTGAGCCTCTTCCCATCTCATCTCAATTACAGGGGCTGAAATGTTACTTGAGGAGTGCTGGGGACAGCCAAATGTCCTTGAATGCACCAAGAAGTGTTCTGGAACCTTTAAATGTATAAACAAAAATCACACATGCTGCTGGACCTATTGTGGAAACATCTGCTGGAAAAATAAAGTGAGTTGGGAGGTGTGTTTGGGCATGGATCTTCACTGATTCTCAGATGCTGTTATTCATAAACAGAAGACCGAAGCACCCTAAATTCTAGGCACAAAAATAGTGGAAGACAATGTACCCTAAACCTGGACAGCAGTTCACTGGCAAATAAACCAAGATACCAGGTTGGGGCATATTGTTCATTATATAATCAATGCCTATGTTGTTCTCATTATATTGCTCAATTGTTTGCTCTTTTCCTGATTTTTGTCCAAACTTCTAACCATTGCCTCTATAGTCAGACCTTTCTGTGAGCCCTTTTGGCTCAGCCTGGCCCCAAATCTCTATGTTTCTCTGTTCAATGAACCAAACCCACCTCCCCACCTCAGAAGTGGACTTTTTCTTGTTACAAAAAGTACTCCTGTCCCAGGGTCTGCCATAGATGGGTAATATTAAGCTTGGGAATGAATGCTTGTTCCTCAGAGTTCCCTAACCTCTGAGTGTATAACCTTTCTGTCTTACAGGAAATCTTTGAAAGACATCTAAAACCCTAATCTCCCAGCTGGACACCAGTCTGTTCTCACTGAGGGCTGGGCAGGAGCAAATCCTTGACAAATAAACTCATTTATCAACAGTGGCTTTTAGCTTTTTCAACTCCATTTCACTACTTTTTTTTTTAACTTTATTTTTTATTTTTTAAAATTTACATCCAAATTAGTTAGCATATAGTGAAGCAATGATTTCAGGAGTAGATTCCTTAATGCCCCTTACCCATTTAGCCCACCGCCCCAACAGATCTCAATGCCTGGCCTCCCTGGGCCCTCTCCATTGTCTGCAGCCAGGAAACTGTATCCCTTGTAAGTCATGGCTTGGGTGAAGCTACCCCCCATAGAATCTACATTCTGAGAACTCAGCAAAGTCTGAGACATCCCGCAGACCCTCTCACTCCCCAGGATTTGCAGGGTCCAGAGAAGAAGATGACCTGTCACTTTCCCCCCTCTCTCCTGTGCCTGTCACTGTGTCCAGGACCCCTGCCCCTTCCCAGAAAATACCACTTGCGCTATTTCCCTTCCGCTGCCACCATCCCGGTCCCTCTGATGAGAACTTCGACTTGACTGTGTACACCCCAAAACTTATTTTCCCAGGGCCCTTTCTTTCTGTACCCATTCCCATCAATATTACTGGATGTTTACAGGTCACAGAAGTACAGAAATCCAAGAATAGTTGTTTGGTTTCCCCAAGTGATTCTCAGCCCTGATGTACCTTTCACTACTGAGTGTACTGTTTAGTGTCTGGGTACTTGGGATGGAGAGTCAAAAGACATAGTTTCCCCCTCCACTCCCATCAGTGTTCCTGGTGCTACGTAAAGGGGCCAGAGGGCTATCGTTTGGGAAGACCCAGAATCTTCATAGTGCTGTGGTCAGAGTGATGAGGGACCATAAGGCAGGCTGAGGGCCAAGCACAAGCTAGCATTACCCCCCACCCCCAGGTGGGATATGAGATATTCCTCAGACACTCCTAACTGCACAAGTACAAAGGAAAGGACAGAAAACAAATGACTGATAGAGATCACAGTCATACAGGACATGGGTCTCCATCAGTTTACAAATATCTTAGTAAACTAAAATTTAAATAAATTTAAAAAATTTAGCAAATTTATCAATAGCCTAGTCTCTAGAAACCTATAGACTCAGTTTCCTGGAGTCCCTAATATCACCCTCCCCTCCATAGTGATGTGGGGAAGGATTAAAGGCAAGAAGGAAATGGCAGGTAAAATTAAATTTCTTTATAACCTGCAGCCCATCGACAAGTACTTGAGGCAAATATAGAGTAGTACATTTCTCCAGGAACATTTGTCCTAGAAGGCCCTACCACCTTAATGCTTTGCTAGAGGGAAAAACAACCTTAGCTTGACAATAGCTAGGCCTCCAGTAATCTGTGAGTCTTTAGCTTATGAAAGTCTCTTTGCAAACTTCCCTTTTGACTTTACCTCCCCCAAGTCCATGGTTCTACACAACCCCAGTGAAGCTCTTCCTGCCCACTGGTCCTGTTCCCGTGCTTTAATAAAATCACCTTTTTGCATCAAAGACATCTTCAAGAATTCTTTCTTGGCTGTCGGCTCCAGACCCCACGAACCCCACCATCACCCCAAAACCTCATCAAGAGCAGAATGTGCTGAAAGGCTCCAATTCCCAGGTCTCCCTCAGAAGGGACACAGCCCCTCCTGGCTCCCTTCCCTCCCCACCCCCTTAGTCCATCACCTATTCTGCATCCTGTTCAGTTTACGGTGCCCTCCCTGGGCCTGTAGCAGCAGCACAGAGAGGAGAAGGATGGGCAGCAGAGCCTGGGTTGGCATGACTCTGGCCAGAAAGGAGAGCTCTCAGTCTGCCACAGGCTTCTCTGGAGAGCTGGGTGGTTATCCTGGGCCCTTCCTGCTTCCACTGGCCGCTCAAGGGGCCTTTTCCCCCATCCCCTATGCCTGTACCTGACCATGGCCTGTTCTCTGGGACTTGGGCTTCTGCAGACAAGTCCTCCTCTCACGTGACTAAACCCCTCCCTTGCAAACAATTATTTTCTACTTTAATTATAGTGCCTTAGAGCTCAGAGTTATCCAAAGCACAAAGACTCAGGGGCTCAGGGCTGGGCTTTGTTTTGACCCTTAGGGATAAGAAGGACTTGGAACTGGAACTGGATTGAGTGAGGGTGGTTATTCCTTCATGACAAAAGAGGTAGAGAAGAACAAAAGGTTAGGGACCCTCAAAGGAAGGATCAGGGAAGGAAAGCATTTTCCTCTTGGATATCCAGGATATTACAGGGGAGGAAAGCAATTTTTCCTCTACCCTTCTGGGTTCTGGTTTGAAACCCCCCTGCAGTAAAAGACAGATTAGCAGGAGAAAAACAAACTGAATTTTCCTAACGTGTATATACCTCCAATATACGTGGGAGAGACCAGGAAAACTGAGTAACTTCCCCAAGTGGCTCAAATGATCTCCTCAAAACCTGCTTCAGCTGAAGACAAAAGATGTGGAAAGGAAGGGGAAGACCAGTTATGGGAAGTCACCAGGAAAGGCACTAAGAACAAAGGTATGGTTGTTATGCAGATTTCTGCTACAGGCTCCATTGACAAAGGATTTCTAGGGGTTGAAAGTCACCCTTCTTTTCCACTTAACAGAGAGGAAGACACGTCTACAAATGGAGACTTTCCTCATACGTGTAAATGTTTCTTATGAGGGGGAGCAAACTTTGCCAACCCAAGATCTGCCTCTATGGCATATTGATTATTTTACGCTGGTTATTTTTAAGAAATAGCAGACACAGGTGAAACTCTGAAAACTGAATAGAAGTTACCATTTTGTAAGAGATTGCTTAATGTAATCCCGGGCCATTGAGAGATGGAAGGGAGAGAAGATGTGTTGCTCCAGGTGAAGTGTTGCTTCAATTTGGAGTTTTGACTTTCTTATTTCCAGACACCTTCTATTTCCCTCCCTTTGAACATCTCAAGGAATTTTGTTCAGTTCATCTGGAGTATTCCAAAAAAGGAAATAACTTTAAGGGAGACAGTTCCTTGACAGTCCGAATATCAGAACTGTATACTTTTTGTCTCCTCCTTCTCTTTCTACTTGAGTGCCCATGTAGTAGGAGAGTAGAGCCAAAGAATGCATGCCCAGCTGTAGATAGTACATCCTAATCATCCTGTAAGTAGTTGCTTTTCCTCTGAAGGGGCTCCACAATTCCTCAGCCTCTGCCCCAGCTTGTCTGGTCTCCAGGGCCATACACAGCAGCACCGGGGACTTCACTTCACCATCATGGAGGCACTTCAATTCCTCCCGGAGTAGGAGCCCATTTCCTAGATCCCTCCTCTCCCTTTTTCTTGAGGACCTCATTTTGGTAACATACACTCCACTGGAGCTTCCTGAGAGAGCGTGTGAGAAAGAAGTAAAATAGAGACTTTTAAGCCTCCATTCTACATTACCATATACTTCGGTTGGTATTTCAGTTCAGATTAGTTTTGAGCACATGATGACTACAACAACAAAGAAAATAGTGGCTTAAATAAGATAGGTCAATATTTGTTCACATGGAATATTCAGGATTTAGGTGTCCCAAACAAGTGTGGAGACACCACAAAACGATGGAAGATCCAGGCTGCTTTGCCTCTTTGCTCCATTGTCCTTGGCATGAAGTTTCCATTTCCAAGCTCACCTCATGACCTACCAGGACTAAACAAGATATGAAATATCACCCTCAGCCAAGAATAAAACTCAGACAGTTAATTCAAATGTTAAATCAAAGTAAGAAAATTCAAACCATAGCCAAACTAGATGGAAATGGAATATAGTATTACTCAAAACTGGATGAGGAAAGACTCTGTGGACTTAATAATAAATATGGTGTTGTGGTGCAGCATTTAAAAATTTTTTAACGTTTATTTATCTTTGAGAAAGAGAGAGAGAAACAGAGTGCAAGCAGGGGTGGGGTAGAGAAGGGGGGAGGCACAGAATCCGAAGCAGGCTCTAGGCTCTGAGCTGTCAGCACAGAGCCTGACACGGGGCTCAAACCCACAAATCATGAGATTGTGACCTGAGCTGAAGTTGGAGGCTTAACTGACGAGCCACCCAAGCACCCCCATGGTGCACCATTTAAAAAAAAATATTAATCTAGATCCTGTTTTTTCTACTTTGCAATTCCTTATTTTTCAATCAAGGCCTTTGACCATGAAACTAGAACATGAAGCTGAGGTTTATTTCCCCAGGGAGAAGGGATCACAAAATAAACCAGTGAGGATAGTCATGTTCATGGATGTGAGGTCACAAATAGTTTTGAAAGCCATTACTGGTCATTGAGAGAGAAAAGTTGTTTCTCTATGTTTGTCTTGCGTTTGAAATAACAAAGGCTCAGCTTTGGCCATCATGAGTGTGGAGTCATTCCATAACCTCAGAATTCGGGAAAAAGCTAAATAATGTAAGAATAGATCTTGTCCACTGGGATGGTATAAGCACTTGGAGAGAAAGGTGGACACCAGAAGACTGGGTTAGGATAGAAACAGAAACATCCAGATAGGTTAGAAATCCCAACACAAAAACAGGTCCACCAGGTAAACAGGGTATTTGAATAGGAATATTTGTTTCCTATGGCTGCTGTAACAAGTCACCACAAATTTAGGAGCTTAAACCACGCAAATTATTACCTTACAGCTCTGTAGGTCGCAAGTGCCACACAGGTCTCTTCTGATTGCAATCAAAGTGTCAGCAGGGCTGCGCTCCTTTTGCATTTCCTCTCTAGATGGAAGGACCCATGTCTGTGTTCATTTATTTATTTAATTTTTAAAAATGTTTATTTTTGAGACAGAGAGAGAGAGAGAGAGAGAGAGAGAGAGAGAGAGAGAGCATGAGCGGGGGAGGGGCAGAGAGAGAGGGAGACACAGAATCCGAGGCAGGCTCCAGGCTTGGAGCCGTCAGCACAGAGCCCCACAAGGGGCTCGAACTCGTTAACCGTGAGATCATGACCTGAGCTGAAGTTGGACGCTTAACCGACTGAGCCACCCAGGCATCCCCTGTGTTCATTTAGATCGTGGGCAGAATTCAGGTCCTTGATGTTATGAGCCTGAGGTCTCCGTTCCCTTGTCTGCTGTCAGCTGAGGGCTGTTTTCAGCTTCTAGAGGCCACTCACATTCCTTGGCATGGGCTGTGTTCCTCTCTCTGCAGAGCCAACAAAGGCCAACTGGGTCCTCATGCTTCAGGTCTCACCTTCTTCTGCAGGCCTCTGACTCACTGCAGTCAGGAAACATGCCTGCTTTCAAGGACTCATGGTTATACCCGTCCCATCTGCCTCCCATCTCAAGGTCCCTGCTCTTCACCGTGCCAGGTCAGGTTGTCCCAGTTTCCAGGGACTAAGACATGAGCATCTTTAGATGGGCCTTTATCCTGTTTACCTCTGCTTGCACTTAAAACCTCACTAAAATGATGAAGAAGAAAAAACCCCCCACCTTAAGAGGTGAGGAAATGGTAAATGAGCATTTTCAAGGAATTAAAAGCTGGAAAGCAATGGCTAACTAGTAAGTATCTTACTTCATTAGAAAACATAAACCGTCCCTCCCCATATGTTCATCTGTTTTGTTTCTTCAATTTCACATATAAGAGAAATCATATGGTATTTGTCCCTCTCTGATTGACATATTTTGGTTAGCATAATACATTCTAGTTTCATCTACATTGTTGCAAGATTTTATTCTTTTTGGTGGCTGAGTAATTATCTATTTATCTATCTATCTATCTATCATCTGTCCCCCACATCTGCTTTATCCATTCATCAGGAGAGCACTGGTGATGAGCACTGGGTGTTTTATATAAGTGATGAATCACTAAAATCTACTCCTGAAACCGAAACCAAAACCAAAACCAAAACCAAAACCAAAACCAAAACCAAAACCAAAACCAAAACCAAAACCAAAACCAAAACCCAACACCAGGGGCGCCTGGGTGGCGCAGTCGGTTAAGCGTCCGACTTCAGCCAGGTCACGATCTCGCGGTCGTGAGTTCGAGCCCCGCGTCGGGCTCTGGGCGGATGGCTCAGAGCCTGGAGCCTGTTTCCGATTCTGTGTCTCCCTCTCTCTCTGCCCCTCCCCCATTCATGCTCTGTCTCTCTCTGTCCCAAAAATAAATAAACGTTGAAAAAAAATTAAAAAAAAAGATTATAAAAAAAAAATAAAAATCTGGATAGATATGATGCAGGTAAAGTCGAACTGTGACTTTTAACCTCTCCAATGTGTCCACACTTAGACTGTTTTTTTCCCAACAGTGTGATGGAACATCTCTGTTACACGTCCGGACTTCCACAAAGCTTGTCATTTGTGGGTGATTGTCTAAATAAGGGTTCTCCCCTGGCTCCTGGACTGTGGCCAAGAGGGGAGAGTGCCAGTTCACAGGCCACTTCAGGGTGTCATGCCAAGACCGAGGTCTCTATGCCTATGACCCAACCTATGGGTGAGACTCCTTCACCTCCCTTCATGTACGGAGCTTGATCCCACAGCTTCCACAGAGGTACTTCTGTCTGTGGGTGGATGCCAAATTGTTGTAGGGGGACGATTCAAGCAGGCGTGTCTTATTCAGCCATCTTGCTGATGTTACTCCCTAAAAATACCTTAATGGAATTGAGGGATACAAAGTTAGTGTATCTCCAAAAGTTGTAAATTAAGTATGCTTTAAAAATGAAATGTGCTGTTATCATTTAGGAGCTAATTCTTGAGAAACACAGAAAACATAGGGGAAATTCAGGCTTAGAAAAAATTGTTCCACTTCAAAGTTTGTGATCAATTTTTAAAAGTCTCTGGTGATCTTTGGGGCGCCTGGGTGGCTCAGTCGGTTGGGTGTTCGACTTCGGCTCAGGTCATGATCTCGCGGCTTGTGGGTTTGGGCCCTGCCTTGGGCTCTGTGCTGACAGCTCCGAGCCTGGAGCCTGCTTCAGATTCTGTGTCTTCCTCTCTCTCTCTGCCCCTCCCCATCTCTCACTGTCTCTCAAAAATAAGCATTAAAAAAAACTGTTTTTAAAAGTCACTAGTGATTTTTAAACTTTACTTTCCTTACATTTGATATTCTTTAATGGCTCTTAAAATACAGCAAAATACTTTTACAATAAATACCTGTTTTTTTTTTAATTGACACATCAATTCTAAAGTTACCTTTCATGAAAGGCAAATGACCCTATTATCTGACTAGCTAATGGATAGCTTATCGTATCTTATTATTTTTGTTGTACTTTTCTGTGTTTTTCAAATTTCTAAAATAAGAAATGATAAACTTATGAAGAATTCATTTCTTTTTTTTATTTTTTTATTTAAAAAAATTTTTTTAAACGTTTATTTATTTTTGAGACAGAGAGAGACAGAGCATGAACAGGGGAGGGGCAGAGAGAGAGGGAGACACAGAATCTGAAACAGGCTCCAGGCTCTGAGCTGTCAGCACAGAGCCCGACGTGGGGCTCGAACTCATGGACTGTGAGATCATGACCTGAGCTGAAGTCAGACACTTAACCGACCAAGCCACCTAGGCGCCCCATGAAGAATTCATTTCTGCAATGAGAGGAGTAGAAAGCATAAGGAGAAGGCAAGTAGCTCAGGAGACACCCGTGCCCAGCCAAGGAGTGGTGCGTGGAGGAGAGGAGGCAGAACCAGAGGGGGCAGTGAGAGACCAGTCACGTGTTTTCCACACCCCAAAGCCCTTCGCTACCCCCAGCAGGACCTGGTGAAATCCTGGGTCTCCTGCCAGGCTCACACTCAGACATCCCGAGTTCACATCATGAAGGGGTTGTTTCTCCAGCTGCTGATACTCTACGGCCTGGTGATCTCGCCAGTGGCAGGAAGTCTTAAAGACAAAACTAAGACTACAGCCAAGCCTCCAAAATACAGTAGGTATTCTGGTTGAGCTTCAAAATGAAGAAGAGGTTGAAAGCAGAAGAAACAGGGACTGACTGACATATATGAAAGCATTGGTTCCTTCTTTAAGCCAGGATGCTGAGAAAAGTTGAATGTGCACTTCTCAAGTTTGAGGGTCTCTACTGTTTCATGTAATGATGTTTTTATGTGTGATGCGGGGACTGTGGTGGCTACATGGTGTTTTGTTGAGGAGGACCTTAGCGGTGGAAAGCTCCACAGGGTACAAAGCATGTATGGAGGGTGCCAAGATTGAGCCACCACGAGTTCGTGTCCTCCAGTCGGGAGTTCCAAGGGTGAGTACCACATTGGGAAAAGGGTACTAAGTATTTCTTGAAATATGCCTGTTGCTTGGGGAATTGGATATTTTGGAACATTGGGCATGGGGAGGAGAAATAAAATGTGTGCTGGATTAAGAGAAGTTTGGAATCCTTGGGTAAAAGAATTGAAATCAGCACAATTGAGGAGAGAGTTGTGGTTTCATATCTGGTAGCAAAAGTTTCTGAGGAACAGCTAGGTTTGGAGGGCTGTCTCACCCAAACACAAAAAGTACAAGACAGTTCTTTTTTCTCTGTAATCCATTCTCCCAACCCTGTAAAATGAGAGCAGGTGGCAAGAGGATCTCTTGGGTCTCTTTGTTCTGAGAATTGTGTTTCAGGACTCAGGTCCTGTGATGTTAAATTCCACGGAGGTGAGTTCACAATTGCTGGGTTTGTTAGGGGGTGGGAGATGGATTTTGACTCTAGGAATGGAAAAGGCTACCAGATCGCTGTACAGGTAGAAGAGGAAGAGAAACCAATGGAATGGGTCCTGGGGCCTTACAGGGGCTGATAACAGTGAGAAAAAGTCTTCTTCTTGGAGTCATTGCTAATGTGTTCCTTCTCAGTTAAACCAACACTGAAACTATCAATATACATGGAAGTTCCCACCTACTCTAGTTGCCAAAGAAATTGTGAATATTACTCAGAGTGTGGTTTCCGCTATGAATGCTGCTATTCCGGTTATGGAAAAATCTACATGAAAATTCCAAACACTGATAGGATCTAACAAACACCCCTCTCTCGCCATTCAGTTGTCAAAAACTATGCACCCCCTAACTGAAGGGATGGACAGAAGGAGAATATGCCTCCCTCGTCCTGTTAACCAGTCCACCTGGGGACCCCCACTTTTTTATCACACCCCAAGCCCCAGTTCTTTACTTGCAGACTTACCTAATTTAGCCAAACCTCAGAAGGTCTGACATTTATGTGTCTTTGCTCACTGGACTTAAAACATCGGAGAGAAGCCTTGTGTGAGCATCTCCTAAGTCACAGAAAATATTCTTGCCCCCAGGGTTTGGGAAGATGTTACACTTAAAGAATGTATTTCGCCAGACTGTGTGACCACTGACTACCCTCCCCTTCTCTCTTCCAGAGATCAGCACTGAGAACTATGCACCCAACCCTTGGCCGGAAGTTACTATATATCCCATAACCATCCCTGAAAGCCAGGAACAGACACCAGAGGGCCATCAGAATAATACTGCCTGATGTCCAGTGGGACCTTCTTCTCGTTGCAACTGGAAAGCAGGGAGAGGGTGGAGGAGGGTGGGTCCCAGGAGAATGTCTCTCCTACTTGACAGCACTCTTCTCTGAACCATTATATCATCAGCCTCAATTCCTTGACAAATAAACTATGGCAGTAACCCAGAACCTCTGTCTCTTGCTCTTTCGTCCAAGGACAATTCACTACCTCCACCTTTAACCTAAGTCCCCAATCCCTGCCTCCCAGTGCATTTCCCACCTTCACAACTTTCAGAAGCTTGTTCTCCTTAGCCAAGACGACTGAACTCTCTTAGTTCATTGATTAACATCCCTGCGGAAAACTGCTTATGTGTGGGATGTTCTTTTGGCTATAGGAAACACTGTCTCTCTGGGTTCCCCATACCTTGGTGCAGCCTTTCTTTCCTTATTTCAGGCCAGTGCTTCTAGAAGGGTCCTACAAGTGGCCTCCCTTTTAACTAATCCAGGGAAGTATAATCTTCCTTAAAGGTGACCATGCCCATGGTTTACAATTGAAAGGAAATGGCATCGGCCTCTCCAAGCTGTTCTCTCTGACCTCATTTGTTACCATTATTTACTCAATCACTTGGAACGTGGAGGAATTTTTTCAAATTTAAATACTCCTAGAGAGCCTACACTGTGCTCAAACTGTGGCAAGGGCCGCTCCTCATGAGTGCAGGTGTGACCAACTCTATCTGTTGGCATATAGCCCAAGGAAGGGTTAAGTCTTAGGACAAGGAAGCAGAAACCAGGTGGGGCAGGCAAGAAGGGATGAGTGGGGCATATAGTCAGTGCCTTAAGGTATAAATACCCTGAGGTTGTTACATGTCCAGGTCATGGTGTCAGGTTTCCTGGAAGAGGAGATGCTTGGTCCTACCTTGAGAGATAGAAAAGAATTGGGGTAGCTCAGAATGAAAGTTAGTTTCCTCCATGACAGGGTTAAATATGGACTTGGGGGGAAAGGAAGGGAACTTGAGGGAAATGAAAGGTTGAAACCCTATCCTCCTCCTGCCCCCAAAACCAACAGGTGAAGTTGCAGACAAGGTTGGATTATGGATTTGGTATTAAGCTCTATGACCCTCGCATATTCAAACTGCCAACTTTTCCTTTTGGGTCCCTGTTGTTATACCCATAAAACCTGCAGAGCACAAGTATTGTTTGCTAAAATTAACAGAGGAAAACAAACAGACACAGACAGGTGGCTGAAACTACTCAGTCTGCTCTGAAGGTTGATGACAAACAGATACGTAGACTTCAGTGTCCCAGTGCCCCTGTACTCAAGTTTCCTGAGATATATACAAGTTAAGGGCCAGAGATGTGCTTAAACAGGGGTTCTAGTGGGAA
>NW_024412427.1:1879582-1922758 GCF_014898765.1 Herpailurus yagouaroundi
GGAGCTGTCTTGGAAGTGGTGGCCAAGAGGGGAAGCCATGGGACTTGGAGAGAGATTAGGAGGAGGAACTGACCCGAGTCCATGTCTGACAGGATGCTGGGGTGACAGAGAGGGAGGAGTGAATCTCAGGGTTCTCTTGATAGCCTGGGGGCATACTGATGCCAATATAAAGATGGGAGCAGAGAGAAGGAGGCACTGCTAAGGCATAGGGAGATGCTAGTTCAGTTTTGTACATGTGGGAAAAGAGGTCTTATGAGATACCCAGGTGTATGTTGCCAGGTGGTTGAATATGTGTCTTAGCTGGGAAGTGGGGATAGGTCAGGAGGAAGGCATGGGAACCACAGAAAGCATCGTGGGAATGGATGTGGTCTGTGGGGAGTATGTGTCAAGGAATGACAGCAGAGAGCAAGACCCAAACTTTGGGGAGCATTCCCAGTAGCTGCAGAGGAATCCCCAGTTTGTGTGCTTCAGGGGAGACCACATGGACAAGCTAAGTGGCTGGAGAAGGCTGGCTGGGAGGGAGGAGGATTCTAAGTGGGAGCTGAAGCTGACAGAGGGGGAAGGAGCTAAAGTGTAGAACCCAAAAAAGGTTTACATGCCCCCAGAAGCAGGAGAGAGGTGAGCCTGGGTAAAGTCCACCCTAGTGAGGAGACATTTGTCTTTATAATTCCAAGATTTCTGTGCCTTTTTACCTCTTTGGATGTGTCCCTCTTTGATTTGCTTTGCTCTCGCTGTGCCCAAACCTCGAACAGGGATTCCCAAGTAGTAGCCTACATCATGATGCCTAACTGCTTCGGTGTCACCAGTGGCACTTTTAAAAAGTTGAGTCCCTCAGCTTCACTTTCTTGAGATTCTGATTCAGGACATGGTCTATATTTTCTAAAAGATGCACAGGTGTTTTCAATACACAACTCGACATTAGGAACCATATACTCAGCCTCAGGGCATCCTTGGAGGGTGCATGAAGGGTGGTATGAAGGCTAAGAAATATAACTGGAAAGTACTAACAATTTCAATTCATCCTTCATCCACTATATTTTCTCATCTGACCTCATATTTTTTAACCTAAGAAAGTAAGAGGGTGATACTAATGATAAATATGGTCTTTCCAATGCTAAACTTCTATAATTCCAAGTCAGTGGTATCCAAAAGGATCATGCTTCTCCAGTAGATCTCACTGGAGGGATGCTCAGTTTAGAGCCTCATTGCCCCCGGCACAGGGTAGTGGCTATCTCTGGCTGTGTAACACACTACCTGTAGTTCAGAAGTCTGGTGTGGTGTATCTGGCTCAGGTTCTGTCTCTGTTCAGGTTGTCACCAGGCTGACATCCAGGTGTCAGCCAAAGCTGCAGTTTCCATCTGGGACCCAGGGTCCTCGTCCATGCTTACTAGCTGTAGCAGTTGCACTATTGAAGTTGCTTCCAGAGGCCACCCTTAGTCCAGGGCAATTAGCTTCTTCCATCCTCAAAGCTACTAATAGCATGTTAGATTCCTCTCACCCTTCGAATCTCTCTTACCTCTTCTCTGTTAATGGGGAAAACCCCTCCTTTTTAAAGGACTCGACAGCTTCGGGCTGGCCCACTCAGATAATCTCTGTATTTTAAGGTCAATTAATTTGGGACTTTGCTCCCATCTATGAAATTTCTCCACAGCAGTACCTAAATTCATGTTTAATTCAATAACCAGAGGATGGGAATCTGGGGGGTGCAACTTTAAGATTCTGCCTCCTACCGGGACGGATATGAGGCAGCCATGTTTAACCCTACAAAGGGAGGAAGCAATCCCATATCTGCCACGCTGTTCCCATGTGCCAGGTACTGTGATGAGTGCATTACGGACATCATCTTCCTTAATTCTTATAAGCAGACTGTAAGGAAGAGATTGAAATTCTCATTTTATAGGTGGAAAGCTTAGGACTCAGAAGGAAGACTTTTTTCTCCAAGATAACTTAGCTAGTCATGTTGGAGTCAGGCTCCCATGCCAGGTCTGTCTTATAGTGCTCCTCTCGCTGCACCATTCCTGCCCACTTTAAAGATAACTGTGAAGTTACATAGTGGAACTCAGGCTGTTCTCGAGCTCACAAGGAGTCAGGGGCCCAAATCGGGTATCGCGACCACAATATTCCTATTTCCATGATATTTACACCACTCCTCACTAATTTCCCTGTCAACTGAGATACTGGAGGCAGAGGGATTAGACAGTAAAATATTAAGTTTTAAGAGGAGAGAGAAGTTCCCAAACTTAAGGTAAGGCTCCTGGTCCCTATTTAACTCCCTGCTGTAGAATCTGAGATGCTTCCCTTCCCTTTCCTTCTTCCAGGAAACACAGTTTCCTGACTCAGATCAATCTAAATGAGCTACAAGTGGTGAGAGGCAGACCCAGCCCATAAGATAAGCAAAGCAAGCACTGAGGATGGAAGGTAGAGGAGAGGGCTGAGGGAATGTCACTATTCCCCTTTGCCAATGTGGGGGGGGGGGGAGAGCTGAAACTCTCAAGGGATGTGAATGTGGACATTGTTCTCTTGCAGAGAAACCAGGAGTGTGCCCCCATGAGAGGATCACCTGTGAAACTAAAGTTCCAGATTGGTGCCAAACTGATGGGCACTGCGTGGAACAGATGAAGTGCTGCTCATTTGCCTGTGGGAAGAAGTGCATGGATCCACTCCAAGGTAGTGGCACCAAGGCTGAGGGCCTTTTGAGGTGTCTTACTTCCTGCCCCGTCTAGAACTTGCTGAATGATTCCCTTGAATGGTAGGACAAAGAGGCCAGGGCTCATGATTTTCTCTTTTTCTAATTATATTCCAACCCTCAAGTACAAACAATGAGTCTAAGCATGGTGGATGGCAACTGGATAATATTGATGTTAGTCTTCTTGGTTCAACATTCAAGCATTCACAAATAACTAATACTTGTCATATGCTTCCTGTGTGTCAAGAGGCTATTGTTGCCACTGTGGTAAATGTAAACCCCAGTCAGGTTAGATGCTGGTCTTATTTTTGGACTCTTTGGCCTTCAAAGAGGTTTTCTGGTAACTCAAAGTATAGAGCATCTCATAAGAGGAAATTGTGCATTATAGATATAGATATCCATTTATTCACTCAAAAAATATCTACTGTTAGTGTCCTTTGGCCAAAGACCACCAAGAACACATATGTATTTGAACAAGTTGGATTTACTACTCATTGCAGTGAGGGAGAATGTTCACCATAGACAACCTGAGAGATCTCAGTAAGAAGCTGTTGGAAAGAATCTACTATGGGATTGAGGCTTTGACTGAGTAATTTGCAGGGGTGGATTTGGTCTATATGGGGTGTTGTCAGAAAGTGGGGCAATTTTATGATTATCTCATGTGATCTTATCTACAGAGAAGGGAGGCTAGACTGAGGATAAAGCCATAATGTAGAGAAACATAAATCACTCATAGATGTTGGGTATTCTGTGGCTTTCAAAATTACTGTTTTTGGTCTCCCTTTATCATGGTCCCAGAGTGACCTTGTTTGATGTAGCTGTCTGGTGAGCTGGTTAATATCTGACAGGGGCACACCATGGCTCAGCTGTGAGCTCTGATCAATTTCCAAACATGAGAAATTGTTTGTTTGTTTTTTCCTTCTTGATGTTTCATTCTATCTATGTGCCAGGCACTTTGTTAGGCACTTTGGATATAGTCATTGAACAAGTCTTGTCCTCCCAAAGCTCAGGCAGTAGAGAAGAAAGATCAGCTCCAAAGCACCTCATATGCTTTTCACTATGACTTTTGAAAGGTGTGAATGATGCTCAGAGATTCAATGCAACATAGAGTATTTGTAGTAGAGCTAGGCTAGAAATTTTATTGATGATGGTCTCCTAATCACTTGGATCTAATACCAAGAACTGCACAAAGGTGAGGGCCTGAACCCTTCTTTGTTTTTGCTACCCTTTATGTTCTTCCCTCTTTGTTTCCTGCCCTCAGAACCCTGCATGCTACCCTCAGACCAAGGAAACTGTAACAGTAATATCATGCACTGGTATTTTGACAATAAACATCACCTCTGCAAACCCTTTACCTATGGAGGCTGCTATGGGAATGCTAACAACTTCATCAGCAAGGAACACTGCATAATGGCTTGCACATTAATTGGTAAGACTTATATGCCTGGCCATCTGAGGGCCTAGTGTAACTGGAAATAGTACATCAGAATATTCATATGCTCAGGCTTTAAGGTTAAAATGTTTTGTTCAACTCTTAGCTCAATCATTCACTGAACAGGTGGTCTTGGGTCAGTTTCCTGTTTCCATGAGCTTCAGTTTTCTTGTCTACAAAATGGGGGGTCATGATAGTATTGACCTGATGGAGTTGTTGTGCCAGGAAACTGAGATAGTGTTACCTAAGTACTTACTCAAAAATGAAACATAAGCAGGTCAGCTCTGGTTTCCCAAGAAGTAGGGATACAGCATGGAATAGGTGAAGAATAGGGTGGAGTGAAGGTGAGGGCTGTGGATTAATTCCTTACTATAATGACCATTAGCAGTAATGTTGGGAGACAGTGTCTTACAGAGCTTAAGTGACAAATGATGTAGATAAAAATCCCCCTTTTCTCACTTACTGCAAATTTCTTCACCTGTTTGAGTTTCAGTTCCCTCCCCCATAATACTGGAATAACAAAAGTCATTGCTGAGTTGTTGGTATGATTATATGTGATCAGGACACAAATATTTGACATGATGGCTGTTCAGTAGTGTCGGTTTGCTAAATGGTAATAATTGAGGTGGTGGCCGTTGATGTTCAAAATGCACAGCACTGAGTGACTTTACAAAGCAGCACTAGAACTTTGACCTCAGATTCTGCAATGCAGGCTGAAATGTATACCATCACCCCCATTTTACAGACAAGAAAACAGAGAAGTAAATTTTGTTGCCCAAGGATTCACAGTGGGTCAGGGGTAGATCTGAAATTTTAATTCTATAGGCCTAGTGAGCCTGAATGGCCAAGGCAACCTTGTGGCCTGACCCTTTGTGGGAGGCTGTAAGGAATTATGGCACTATAAACTAGACATTGGCTCTCTCTCAGAAACCAGAAGAGGCCAGGGAAATTGGTTTAAGCTGGTTTGGGGGAAATTTATGTTTAGACCTCAGAAAGAACCTAACAATAGTTTTGAGAGTCAAACACACCATGGTCTGTTAGAATCTGACCTGAGGAAGAAGAAGAAGGACGAGGAGGAGAAGGAAAAAGGGGAGAAGGGGGAGAAGAAGAAGAAGGAGAAAGAGAAGAAAGAGGAGGAGGAGGAGGAAGATAAGCAGTAGGAGGAAGAAGAGGAAGAGGGAGGAGAAGGAAAACAGGAAGAGGAAGAAGAGGTAGAAAGAGAAGGAAAGAGAAGAAGAAGGTGGAGGGGAAGGAGAAAGGAAGCACCTCCTACCCTCATAGAATTTGCAATCAGATAAGGACAACAGAAAACATGAACAAAATTCTAAAGAATTCATTTCAATACCATCTCTACCCTAGTGACTCACACAGTGGTATCTCCAGCCTGAATCTGACTCCCAAACTCCAACTGCCTTGTCTTCTCCTCCATCAGGATCTCAAAAACATCTCACACTTCATTTGTTTAAGAACCACTCATCTTTGCTCTCCCATCTCAAACCTGCTCCGTCCATACTTCTCTCCAGCTTGGTTGAAAAAACAAAACAAAACAAAACAAACTTCTAAGTAACCCTTGATGAATCAGCATTGCGCTTTCTCAATCCACATCCACTGCATTAGGAAATCATTTTAGATCTACCTTGAAAATAGATCCAGAATCTGACCACTTCTTACATCAACAGCTGCCACCCTGGTCTGGGGAGTCATCTTCTCACCTGGGGCTTCAAACACCCAGCCTTACTCTCTTTCTACTACATCCCAGGAGATGGTGAGGCATTACATTCCTTCACAGCCTACCAGAGGTCATCAGGGTAGAGTGAACCAAGTGACAGAAAGAGATACTAGTTTGGAGGGGAAGGGAAAGCTGTTTTAAACAGTGAGATGGGCTGGGGTTTGAGAGAACTCATATCTGCTCTTGTTTTAGTCAAGAAAGGACATTGCCCACTCTTCCCTTTCAAGAACCGTATGGAGTGTTCATCTCTGTGTAAGAGTGACATCGATTGCCCCCAAAGTGACAAATGTTGTGAATCCATGTGTGGCTTTGTTTGTGCCATGGCCTGGACAGGTGAGGACTGGGGGTATACCTCCCAAAGTCTCCGGGGCATATGCTAAGGATGTCATGTTGTCCCATGGAATAGGAGATACCCCTTCAGTTGACCTTAGGGGTCTCTTGGGAACTTTTCCTTTTTTAATGCCCAATCACTGCTCTTGTGTTGTCGTGCTGATCTCAGGAAACTTATTTGCTAGGCTTCAAAGACAATCATGCATAGTATCACTCCCTATTTTTCCCCATGAGAACTTATTTATTCTAAGTCGCATCTTCAATGGCTGACAGGTGACAATACCCACTTATTTGTACAAAAAGAAATGATAACCATTAGGTACATTCCTAATAAGCCCTTATGTCTGCACAGAACTTCAGAGCATGTAGAGCATATCCACATCCTGTAGGTATGCTGGAGTAATGATTGGCAGCAAAATTTTGTTGGGGTAGAAGTGAACTCTGTAGTTTCTGAGGTTAGGTCTCACTCCTTCATGTAGTGCTGAGTTAGTATAGTCTTGTCCCAGAGATTGCTAGTGTTTTGAGGTACAGCACAGTATGGTGGAAGACATCCAAGTCCTTTCAACTGACTTCAACTCTTCTATTCATTTTCATTATGGCCGTAGACAACTCATTTTCCCTACATGATCCTCAATTTGTACAGTTTATATTTAAAAAGGAAGTTCTGGGTGCTCTCCCATATTCCTTTTATCTCTGGTAATCTGGGATCAGATAACCCAAATAAATCCATTAGCTCTTTGAGGGCCAGCAGGAATCCTATCAGATTTTGTAACTCAGAGATGTCAAGCCTTTTTGATACTCCTCAAATTATTAGCCATAGAAAGTTGATACTCTGCCTTGTACAATCTATTGTTACTCTAGGGGGAAGGGTAAGAGACTTCATCAGAAGAAAGCCCTGTTTAGGGTTCCCCAAATCTCCCAACTTTGTCTCAAACTATAATCAAGTATTTCAAGATCAAGTGTCTTATTTTATCCCATAAAGCCAAATCAGGTTTCTGCCCACACAAGCCTGTGGTGTGTTCCACATTTGATAGACCCAAGTGCCTTCAGGATAATGATTGCCCAGTGTCACAGAAGTGCTGTTCACATTGTGGATTGAAGTGCCTGGAACCTCAAAAATGAATAGTAAGTGGAAACCTTGCCAAGCTGTCTTAAGAAGTATAACAATATTTTATTCCATTGATCTATGTGTCTGTTTTTGTGCCAGTACCATACTGTCTTGATGATTATAGCTTTGTAATACAGCTTGAAGTCTGGAACTGCGATGCCTCCAGCTTTGGTTTTCTTCAATAATACTTTGGATATTTGGGGTCTTTTCTTGTTCCATACAAATTTTAGAATTGTTTGTTCTACCTCTGTGAAGAATGCTGATGTTATTTTGATAGAGATTGCATTGAATATGTTGATTGCTTTGGGTAGTATTGACAATTTAATAATATTTGTTCTTCCAACTCAAGAGCATGGAATGTTTTCCTATTTATTTTGCATCTTCAATTTCTTTCATAAGCTTTCTAGTTTTTCATGTATAGATCTTTTACCTCTTAGGTTTATTCCTAGGTATTTTATGGGTTTTGGTGCAACTGTAAATGGGATTGATTCCTATATTTCTCTTTCTGCTGCTTCATTATTGGTGTATATAAATGCAACTGATTTTTGTGTGTTGATTTTATATCCTACAACTTTGCTGAATTCATGTAATCAGTTCTAGCATTTTGGTGGAGTCTTTTGGGTTTTCCATGTAGAGTATCATGTTGTCTGTGAAAAATGAAGGTTTGACTTCCTCCTTGCTAATTTGGATGCCTTTTGTTTCTTTTTGTTGTTTGTTGCTGAGGCTAGGACTTCCAACACTATGTTGAATAACAGTGGTGGGAATGGACATCCTCGTCATGTTCCTGACCTTAGGGGAAAGCTCTCCCTTTCCCCCCATTGAGGGTGATATTAACTGTGGGTCTTTAATTTATGGCCTTTATGATCTTGATGTATGTTCCTTCTATCCCTACTTTCTTGAGGGTTTTTATCAAGAAAGGATGCTCTATCTTGTCAAATGCTTTTTCTGTATCTATTGAGAGGATCATGTAGTCCTTATCCTTTCTTTTATTAATGTGATGTATCACATTGATTGATTTGTGGATACTGCACCAGCCCTGAATCCCAGGAATAAATCCCACTTTATTGTGGTGAATAATTCTTTTAATGTATTATTGGACCTGGTTTGGTAATATCTTGTTGGGAATTTTTGCATCCAGAAATGGACCCACAAATATCTGGCCAACTAATCTTTGACAAAACAGGAAAGAATATCCAAAGGAAAAAAGACAGTCTCTTCAGCAAATGGTGTTGGGACAACTGGACAGACGTGCAGAAGAATGAACCTGGACCACTTTCTTATACCATACACAAAAATAAACTCAAATGGATGAAAGACCTAAATTTAAGACAGGAAACCATCAAAATCCTAGAGGAGAACACAGGCAGCAAATTCTTTGACCTCAGCCGCAGCAACTTCTTACTTGAAATGTCTTCAGAGGCAAGGGAAACAAAAGCAAAAATGAACTATTGGTGCCTCATCAAGATAAAAAGCTTCTGCACAGTGAAGGAAACAATCAGCAAAACTATAAGGCAACTGACAGAATGGGAGAAGATATTTGCAAAAGACATATCAGGTAAAGGGTTAGTATCCAAAATCTATAAAGAAATTACCAAACTCAACACCCCTCCCCCCAAAAAACAAATAATCCAGCTAAGACATGGGCAGAAGACATGAGTAGACACTTTTCCAAACAAGACATTCAGGGGCACTTGGGTGGCTTGGTCGGTTGAGCATCCAACTTCGGCTCAGGTTATGATATCACACAACTTGAGTTCGAGTCCCGCGTCAGGCTCTGTGCTGACAGCTCAGAGCCTGGAGTCTGCTTCTGCTTCTGTGTCTCCCTCTCTCTCTGCCCCTAACCCACTCGCATTCTGTCTCTGTCTCTCTCAAAAATAAATCAACGTTAAAAAATTTTTTAAGAAGACATTCAAATGGCTAACAGACACATAAAAAGATGCTCAACATCACTCATCACCAGAGAAATACAAATCAAAACCACAATGAGATGCCACCTCACGCCAGTCAGAATGGCTAACATTAACAACTCAGAAAACAACCATGTTGGTGAGAATGTTAAGAAAGGGGAACTCTTTTGCACTGCTGATGGGAATGCAAACTGGTGCAGCCACTCTGGAAAATAATATGGGGGTTCCTCAAAAAGTTAAAAATAGAACTACCCTACAACCTAACAATTGCACTGCTAGGTATTTATCCAAAGGATACAAAAGTGCTGATTCTAAGGAGCACATGCACCCTAATGTTTATAGCAGCACTATCAACAATAGCCAAATTATGAAAAGAGCCCAAATGTCCACCAACTGATGAATGGATAAAGAAGATGTGGTATACATAGATATACATACAAGTGGTGTGTGTACACACACACACACTGTAATATTACTTGGTGATCAAAAAGAATGAAATCTTGCCATTTGCAACAATGTGATGGAACTAGAGTGTATTAATCTAAGTGAAATAAGTCAGAAAAAGATATCATATGATTTCACTCATATATGGAATTTAAGAAACAAAAGGGATGAACATAGAGGAAGGGAAGCAAAAATAAGATTGAAAAAAAGAGAGGGGAAACAAACCATAAGAGACTCTTAAATACAGAAAAGAAACTGAGGGTTGCTGGAGGGATGTTGGGTACGCGGATGGGCTAAATGGGTGATGGACTTTAAGGAGAGTACTTGCTGGGATGAGCTCTGGATGTTACATGTAAGTGATGAATCACTAAATTCTATTCATGAAATCATTATTAGACTACATGTTAACTAACTTGGACTTAAATAAAAAAAATAAAAACAAATAAATAAATGAGGTTGGATTAAAATATGAAGAATGGATTCAGAAATATCATTTGTGAAGCAAAAACAATAGTATATTTAGAAGCAATGAAATGGAAAAAAAACATGACAGGTTCTAAGAAAACATTCTTGATTAAAACAAAGCATTTGAGACAATTTTAAAAATTGTTGGGAAAAAAAAGAAGTATAACAATATTTAATGAGTTTACTTATATTTTATATATAATCATATCTGAAAATGATGAGTAATTTGACTCTCATTTCCCAATGTCATGACTTTGTTTTCTTGTCTTTTTGTATCATGTAGAGCCTCTGAAATAATGTTGAAAATAAAGGTAATGACATCTATCCCTGTCTGGTTCTTTATCTTAAAATCAGTGTCTCCTGCAGTATGAAATGTCATTTGTTGTGGGCTTTGGGATAAATAGATTTTACTGCACTTGGATGGTTTTCTTTTTATACATTTACTATTGTTATTGGATATTACTGTGGAATTTTATCAAATACACTTTAAGCATCTAATCATGTAATAATTTTCTCATCTAATTTGTTAGTATAAGAACTTATATTATTAAATTTCCATATGTTGAACCATCCTTGCATTCCAGGACTGACCTTAATCATATTGAGGGTATACTTCTATTAATACACCGAAGGTACTTTAAGCAAACAGTTTATTCAGAAATTTCACATCAACAATCAAGAGAAAAATAGGCCTATTACTTTTGTATGTTTTGCTATTGGAATCATATTACTTTCAACAAACTAGCATGGAAAACTAATTGGGAGGTTACTTATTTTTCCTATGATTTGTAATATTTTAATATCTCAATTTATTTTTATTTTCTTTCAAGTAATATATATGCCCAAAATGTGGGGCATGAATTCATGACCCTGAAATCAAGAGTTGCACACTCTACCTACTGAGCAGCCAGGCACCACCTATGGTCTGTAATATTTTAAATAAAAATTTCCATAATAATATTTTAATAATATTCTCTATTTTTTAGGGCTACACAAAATTGAGCTCCAAAAGCAACTAGGTAAGGTTTCTTCTATGGTGGTATATTTGAAATAATTTTTATAAATTTTTAATGTTTATTTCTTTATTTTGAGAGAGAGAGTGAGCACAAGCAGGGGAAAGGCAGAGAGAGAGAGAGGAAGAGAGAGAGAGGAGAATCCCTAGCAGGCTCCACACTCAGCCTGGAGCCCAACACAGGGCTTGATCCCACAAACTGTGAGATCATGACCTGAACCAAAATCAAGAGTCAGGTGTTGAACCAACTGAGCCACCTGGGCAACCCTATTTTTACTAATTTTTTTCTTGTACTTTACCTTACAGTGTATATAGGCTCTCTACCTCCTCCTCTGTAAATTTCGATCTTTTATATGTTGCTAAAATTGATCCATTTTCTCTCTATTTTCAAATGTATTACCTTAAAGTAGTATAACTGATTTTGTACATAATTCTTTTTTTGTCTTTAACTTTGTTTAATGTTTTCTTCAATATACTCATGTTTCCACCCCACCCACACTATCCACCAATCATTCAAAGCATTTACCACCTATCCATCCGCTCACCTAGCTTGCATTGAAATACCTTTAAACTTATTGATCTTTCCACCCATTCTCTCACTCATATATCCACCCACTTACCCTTCTCACCCACCTTCTTTCTACATATCCAGCTGCCTGTTTTATATCTAGCCTTTACTCATCTTTCATACAAACACATTCTCTCATACCTGTCAACATAGGTCTCCATCATTTCTACACCCATCTCCCCTCCATCCACCTAACAATTCACTTATTTACCTGCCATTCAGAGTTTCCATCAATTACCCGTTTGTCCCATTACTAACCTATCCATCCTTATGTTCAATCCAATCCATTTATTCACCCAGCCATTCATCCCCCCAGCCATGTTCAGGCATTCATGCACCCAAATATCCATGATACCCTCACCCATCCTTTGTATTCTTCCAACTGTATTCCCATTCATCATACTATGAGCCATCCATCTATCCACATAGCTACCTTGCTCACTAGTAGTCTGCACCGAGTGTTTATTCTGGCCCTATTAATGTTCTAAACACTAGGTCCTAGACACAGACCTGTTCAGTGGAGCTCAGGGTTTATTTGAGGAAACAAACACGAAACTCAGTAACACACTTAGAGGCACAGAAAACAACACAGAAAGCCAAGCACAGGAAGCTTGATCAACGTCTTGGCCTAATTACGAGCAGAAATCTCCAGGTAGAGGCCATCTACCTTGGTACCCCTTGGAGTCCCTCATTCTGACCAGCAGATTGGTGCTAGAATAGAAGTGTGGCTGAGGTAGAGGGAGGGTACCATGACTGACCATCGGTGAGAGGAGATAAGGGAAGGAGGGCAAAGATCCACATGGATCCTTACTCAGCCTTCTTCAAGAAACTGAGTAAGGAAGGGGCAAAAGAGGTCATTCATCCTAGGCCCCCAAGACATAAATTTCATCTCATCTGCTTGAAAAGTGAGACCCTTGGGTGGGACTTGAAATTAGGCAAGGCAGAATAGATAGAACAACTAGAAATTCTGAGTTTTCATTTACTTTCAAGAAAATTTAGAGAAGAATTCAGCCTTCCCTGGGGCACTGGGAGCCATTTGGACATTTAGTCTCTGTGGGTCCCTAGCTTCTGTCCCCACTATGGACATCACCTTCATCCCCTTTGTGTGCACTATTCCTCCCTACCTGCAGCTCCATAGTAAGATATATTCACACCAATGTCAGGAGGTTCCATAGCGACCTCTGACAAGAACTCAGATACTCCTTTCCCTCTTACCTTTATCTCAGACACTCACTCACTCGGTGACATGGAGTCATAATTTGCACTCCTGTGGGCCTTATGACCCCTCTAAGATGAAGAAATGGACGTGTGCCCTCAGAGTCCTTGCACCAGGTGGTTCAGCTTTGTATTCTCTCCTGGCCTGAGTATGGGAGGGACATAGAATAAGAGGGGAGGGACAGCACTGCTCAAGACATCTTGGTGGTTCATTAGAAATTCTATTCCCACGGGGCGCCTGGGTGGCGCAGTCGGTTGAGCGTCCGACTTCAGCCAGGTCACGATCTCGCGGTCCGTGAGTTCGAGCCCCGTGTCAGGCTCTGGGCTGATGGCTCGGAGCCTGGAGCCTGTTTCCGATTCTGTGTCTCCCTCTCTCTCTGCCCCTCCCCCGTTCATGCTCTGTCTCTCTCTGCCCCCCAAAAAATAAATAAACGTTGAAAAAAAATAAAAAAAAAAAAAAAGAAATTCTATTCCCTGCTCCCTTTGTGGGGTTCAGTGGGATCCAGAAACTGATGGGATTGGACTGTGTGGTATAAGTGCCTGACATGCAGCTTTTTTATTTTAATGTAAGTGCCTGACACTAAGCTTTTGAGTGCTGAGGCATCCATTTCGAAGACATCCATATCGAATAAATGCAGCGCCAGCTGTATAACACAGATATTAACAACACAGCTAGATAAGGAACCAGGCTGTCCTCACCCATGAAGTTCCCCCTTTGCAGAGGCCTCGAGGATCCCAGATAACAGACCACCCGAGTGACCCTGCTTCTCCCTCCCCACACCCTGATTCCCACTTTTATATGCTTTAAATTCGCCAATAAAAAGTGAATCCATGAAACCCTAGACATTCCACCCTTGGACCCTAATAAAGGCAGAGAGCCCCAGGTCCACACTTCCTACCCTTCTCTTTGTCCACAACCTTCTGTGTGGCCTTCCGGCATGCCATATGCCCTCCAGGGGTTGTGAGTAATAATAAATTGTGTGCTCTGAAGTTCCCTGATGGTGTGGCAGAGGTAAGTCCTGTGATAACAGTAAGAACCACAAAGGCTGTTCCAACCACAATGCTTCCCCGTGGTGGTGGAGGCATGTCTGTCAAGGGAATGCCTGTGGGCCTCACTTTGAGTAAATATGCCCCCAAGAGTGTCTTGGGCCTTCCTAGCTGAGAATATCACTGTCAACAGGCTGAGACACACACCACAGATTCCCACAGGGGGCTCTGTCTGTGATCCTAAATTTTGTGACCATATAGTCACTCACTGATGATACAGCTGGCTTTGTCTGGCTTCTGCCCATCATGTAGGACAAATGGAGAACAACTTGACCCAAAGTGAAACAGCTAGTTGAAGAAAGAAACAGGGACCCTACAGACAACAGTTACTAAGGAGAGTCTCTCCCTCTACCGGGACTGACTGGCTGGCTGGCAGGCATTGTGGAGTCCATGTAGGAATGCTGCCAAATTCTCCAGCACTCTCTCCAGGGCCCTTTCACCAGTCCAGTCAGAAGCCAGCAACTCTACTGTCTATGCACTTTCACTGGGGTGTGGTCTCTCAGGCAGGCCTCCCCATTTTACAGTTCCTCCTCAGACAACAAGATGCACCAGATGGAGGACACTCACTATAAGCTCTGCTGACATTCTCCACTGCTCTCAAAGCAATATAACCTTGACAAACAGTATCTGAAAATTCTGCTGACAGGCTCCTCCTCCCTCACACTCCACTCTGTGGTAACATATTTACTCTTTGGCCTTTGTCAAAGAATATGAACTACCCAAAGAGAAAAGGGAGAAGGTTGGATGAAATGGTGGGAGAGGGAGAAAGAGACACAGAGACCATGAGAAGCCCACAGAAAAAGAGAATAAGGCAGACACCAACACAGAGAAGCACATCTAAACAAAGAGATACCAAGACATCCATAGAGATACATTGTCAGAGATAAACAAAAGGGGCATAGCAGTTAGTGTGCAGATAAAGTGGAAAATGAATGGAGAATGAGGACATTCCATAACTCTCAAAGTTATCAAGACCCCTTATGGTGGCATGTACTCCTAAGTTCACATGGAAAGTGAGATAAGCTTTGCCCACACCCCACGGTGGACCAGAGGGCCTAGCCTAGCCCGGGCTGTTGAGCATCATGAACCATCCAAGAAAAGACTCTTCCCCAGAGCTGTGGGCTGTAGATGCCAGCTGGCCACATTGACGATCTCAGGAACTTGGCGTTCCCAGCAGGATAAGAGGTGTCTGGCTTGACTCCAGTTCTCACATCCAAGATACTGACTACTGAAGAAATAGGCTGGCCAGACATTTTCATATTCTGGAACCACTGAACAGGCCAGCTCTTCTTCAGAATGGCGTCTTCTAGACTTTTGAGCATCCTGGTCTTATCCGCCTTTCTAGTGAATGTCCAGGGTTTCAGTGACTGGATCTTTCCCAGTAAGTAGTGGGGCCTCAGCCTTCACGCTGAAGAGAGGGAGGGTGCTGGGAGAATGAAACAAGGAACAGGTGCTAAGACTTGAGTTGCTTCCCACCATGTTAGCCCTGGTCCAAGGTTGGGAGGTATTTGGAATATTTCTTCCAATTTCCCCCTTTATGGAAATGCCCTCTCTGAATGCAAGAATCTGGACCTGAGGCAACCCCCAATTTCAGCCCCTTTGAAGTAGAGGGTCGATTGGGGGTGGAAGGAAGAGTCACAGGATCTTGCATTTATAGGAGGGGCTTTAAGAATCTGGGAAGTCTAGGGGATCTTCCCCTTACCCCACAAAAAATAGCCTCCTTTCTCAGGATATTATCTCTATCAACTCCTGATTCTTTCAAATGTAGTCTTATAAAGTATTCCTGCATCCCCAGGGGTTCCCTACCTTTGGGATAAACGACAGTATCCAGAAGTTTCTTTGAACTGAAGACAGTAATCCTCCATGACTATAGAGTAATAATGACAATTGGTTACCATTTAGTCAACACTCAGAAAGTAGGGAGTTAGAGAGATCTGGAGTCAGACATGGTGGGTCCAAACTCTGGTTTCACTGTTCAGTAGCCATAAACTAGGGCAAGTTAGTTAGATTCCATGTGCTTCAGTCTCCTCCTGCACAAAATGTGGATGTCAGTAGAACTGACCTCTTAGAGGTATTAGGAGGATTATGGGAGATAGCATTTAAATTTTTTTTTAAGTTTATTTTTGAGAGAGAAAGTGTGAACAGGAGTAGGAGAGGGACAGAGAGAGAGGGAAAGACAGAATCCCAAGCAGACTCTGCACTGTCAGAACAGAGCCCGATGCAGGGCACGAACTCACCAACTGTGAGACCATGACCTAAGCTGAAATCAAAAGTTGGACACTTAACCTACTGAGACACCCAAGCGCCCTGAGATAGCATTTAAAATGCACAGAAAAGTCCTTGGTGTATGGTAAACAGTGGATAAACATTAGTTAACATTGCTATGCATCAGTTCCTATGATTGTAACTTTACGCACTTTGTCTCATTTCCTCCTCAACAACTTTGTAAGGGTAAAACAAGTTTACAAGTGAAGAAACCAAGGTTCAGAGAGGTGAGTGGTAAACCAAGATGTAGAATTTAAAAACCCAACTCTCTGACGCCAGGGTGAGTGTTATTAATCATTGTGCAATAGCGCCCCTGGGAGGAACTCCAAAACACTGACTCCTCAACTAGGCCAAAATGACCAGATTAATTTAGACCAGTGGATTTCAATGGGCGATTTTGCCTTCCAGGGGACATTTGCAATATCTGCAGATATTTTGGATTGTTAAACTGGAGAGTGCTATTGGCTTCTGGTGGATAGGGGCCCGAGACGCTGAACACCCTACTGATAGGGGCCCGAGACGCTGAACACCCACAGGACAGCCCTCCTCCTCCCATAAATAATGATCATAAAGACTGGCAAGTTTGAGAAATCCTGCATTAGAGGGGATGGGGCTAAGGGGTGGAACTAGGGATGGGGTAAGAAGGTAGAGAGTGGTCAGAAGGGAAGTCAGTGTAGGCAGTGCTTGGAAATACATGAGAGCACCCTAAGGAAAAGGACTCCTGTGGATGAGCAAAGAGAAAGCAAACATCCCCGACTTTACAGAGTTGCCTTGGGTTGGGAGAAGAGTGGACACTGTGCCCTCTAAGATTCACGGTTGTAAAACTGTCCTTTCCTTTAGGGAGATGCCCCAGAATCCAAGAGAAATGTGAATTCAAAGAAAGGGATGAATGTACGAAGGACAGACAATGTCTGGACAACAAGAAGTGTTGCATCTTCAGCTGTGGAAAAAAGTGTTTAGACCTCCACCAAGGTAATACTAGGAGCCTCAGAATAACCAGCCCCTCTGCCCACACCCTCACCTTCTGCCCACCTGTGTAGCATCATCCCTGCTTTACTAAGGGCTGGTCTTTCAGCAAGATTGCTGGACGGGGAGACCTGTAATTTACATCCATCACTGCCCCTAATATTATGTGTGACATTAGGTAGTATCTTCATCCAATCTGGTCTTTGATTTCCCCAAACAGAATGTGAGTGTAGGATTGAAGCAGATAGTCTCTTGGCTGCTTTCACTCTTATGGTTTTCTTTTTTTGTTTATTTCTAACTCATGATTTTCTTAGTCTCCATGTGGCCATTGTTGGCACATTGTTGCTGCAAGTGATAAGTAAGCTATTGGTATTTACCAGCTTTTTGTTGCTGAGGGGCTGCCTCTCTGCTTCTCTAAGTTCAATTGGGCACCAGGAAACATCCCTTGACTACTGCAGACCAGAGGATTTTTCCTTTGTTCCTGCAATCTTAACTCCATGCCCATCTTCTTGGGCTCCAAAAAGACTATCAAAGATTCTTTACTCATTTATTTAACAAATATGTATTGAGTGTCTCTGAGAGTCATAATGGGATTTGACTCGTGTGGTCAGGGAGGTAAGGAAGGCTTCTCTGAGAAAGCAAACCTGAAGTTGAGTTCAGAAGGATGGGTAGGAAATTTAGGCAAAGAGTGGATGGGAGGGATTTCAAGGCACAGAGAATAACATGCACAAAGGCTCAATGGTGGGGCTTAGAGAGGCCAGACAGCAAGAATGTGTATGAGCACGGCATGAGGGAAAGGATCTGGTGAGATAGGGTCTGGTGGGCTAGCATCTCACTTTGATCCCAAGAGCAATGAAAATCCACTGTGGTGGACAGTGATGCGATCAGGGTTTTATCACTAACAGAGGAGAAACAGAATGTCTTGAAGGATTTCAGGAAAAGAGGATATGGTAGCTTGGACCAGAGAGGTAGCTGAGGGGATGGAGAAGAGTGGGCTGTGTTTGAAAGATGTCTAGGCAGTAAAGTAAGCAGGACTTGACAATGGACAATGGGGCAGAGTGGGCAAGAGGATGGTGAGTTGTTCATTTGCCTAAAGGTGAGGGTTTTTGAATCTAGGTTTTCTGAGTTCAAGTCTTAGTCTGTCACCAGCCTGGGAAAATTAACAACTTTCCCCTGTTGTTCCTCACTTTCCCCAGATAAGAAAAGAACCAATGTTAAAGGCTATTTGGAGGACCAAACAAGATGATGCACAGGAAGTGCTTAGAGCAATTCCTGGACACGATTTAGCCAAGTGACACATATTAGCTTAAGTTATTTGTTTAGGGAGTTCCTAAAAAGCAGAGGCCATGCCTTTTGTCTCTTAAAGCATCTTCAGGGGCACATGGGTGGCTCAGTGAATTGAGTGTCACACTCTTGGTTTCAGCTCAGGTCACGATCTCGAGGTTCGTGAGTTCGAGCCCCACATGGGGTTCTGTGCTGATGGTGTGGAGCCTGCTTGGGATTCTCTGTCTCCTTCTTTCTCTGCCCTTCCCCTGCTCATGTTGGCACTTTCTGTCTATCTGTCTCTCTCTCAAAAATAAATAAATATTTATTTTAAAAAGCATCTTGCACATAGTAGGTGCTCAATGAATGGCTTATTTGGTTCAGGTCAGGGTGCATTTTGTTTTACCCTCAACGTTCTGCAAGATCCTATTCTATGCCAGACCACCTGCTAGGAATGGGGCTCCAAGATGAAATCAGACACAATCTCTGCTCCCTTGGAAGCTCATGACCTCATGGAGAAGACTGAGGAGGGAATCCATTGACAACCATGCACAAGAGATTCAGAAACATGGTGGAACAATGAAGGATCGGTCCAGGAAGCTATGGGGGTGTGGGGTTTAGACTGGAGTCAGTGACATCACAGACGAGCTGATGTCTGAGGAAGGTTTTGAAGGGAGAGTGGGACTGTCGCTAATGAACAACAGCGGAGTGGACAGAGGAAATGAAAGTGAAAGGTGTGGAGGTGTGGTATACCATGGGGTGTTGAAGGTTGCAGGAGCATGTACCTCAAATGGTACTGTGGTGTCAGGTGGTGGTGCAGAACCACAAGTGGGAGCCAGACTACAAAAGGCTTGTGGGTCAGTGGAAGACTTTGCCATGAAGTAAAGGTCCTAGCTGTGGAATGACATGATCAGCTTTTTTCAAGTCCAGTAGGTGCTTCCCTCTGGCAGGCAGAATGAAGGACTGATTAGAAGGGCCAGAGACAGGGCCAGGAAGATCAGTTCCAGGCTATCCCAACAGCCCAGGCATGAGACACCAAGATTTAAAGAGAGTGTCAGAGAGGTGAGCTAAGAGGAGGATAAAAATCAGCAGGACTTGCCTGTTCAGCTATGGGAAGTTTTCCCTCATGGAACTCAGAGTTGAGTTCAGATCTACATTCATTTGCTAGGGCTGCAGCAACAAAGGACCACAAACTGGGTGGCTTAAACAACAATATATTGCCTCACAGTTCTACAGGCTACAAGTCCAAGGTCAAGTGTTGGCAAAGCAGGTTCTTTCTCAGGTTGTGAGGGGGAGAATCTGTTCCATGCTTTTCCTCTAATTCCTGATGGTTTGCTGGCAATATTTGGCAATCCTGGGCTTGTAGACTTCTGCCTTCAGCTTCATCTCTCTCTCTCTCTCTCTCTCTCTCTCTCTATCTATCTATCTATCTCTGTGTGTGTGTGTGTGTCCAAATTTCCCCTTTCTATAAAGAAACCAGCCCTGTTGGATTAGGGATGCATCCTACCCCAGTATAACTCATCTGAACTAATTACATTTGCCACAACTCTATTTCCAAATAGGGTCACATTCTGAAATCCTGAGGATTAAGATTCAACATACAAATGGGGGCGGGGTGAGTAGGGAGAGACACAATCCAACCCATAACAGGACTGAAGCTAACTGAGGGAAGAACGGTGCTGGACCATCTAAAATACTAGTCACTGGCTTCCCTGAGTGGACTTCCCCTTTACTCATGATCCCATATTCTCTCTTCCTGGCATGGTTTAGGGGGCAGAGTATGTGGTTTATAATTTGCCATTTCCAAGGCACTTCCATATCTTTAATCCATTCAGGATGTATTTACTGAGCAGCTACTCTATGCCAGGCACTGCTTGAAGTTGCATATTCAGATATAATCAAGGAGTTCACAACCTCGAGTGCCATGAAGGCAGTCTCACTTGTACCTCAGGATGGCTCTGTGCCACAAGCAGGGTGAGATTTTGCATTCCCATTGTACAGAAGAGGATGTCAAGGACAAGACAGGTAATGTGGGAGGTCAATACACACACTGATTTGGGAGCAGAGCCTTCAAATTAGTCTCCTCACTCTCAGGAAGATAACAGGGACAGTGACCAGAAGGAATGGGAGAGACCGATGTTCTCCGGGGATGCAGACACCCAAACAGCTCCACTCTGGGGTCTCCCTACAATGTGCACAATATACCAATGGGTCTGGGCTCCTGAGGTGTGAAAAGGTGAAAGGAGCCTGCTCAGTTTCATCTCTGGTGGTGTCCAGGGGTAACAATAACAGCTCCTTTTTTGAGGGGTGGGCACTGTTATTTCTCAACTCTGGGGTCTCCCTACAGACATATGTGATATGCCCAAAGAAACTGGCCCCTGCATGGCCTTTTTTCATCGTTGGTGGTATGACAAGGAAAAGGGTACCTGCTCCAGGTTCATCTATGGTGGCTGCAAAGGAAACAATAACAACTTCCAAACCAAAGACATGTGCCAGAACATGTGCTCCAAAAAACGTGAGTCCCTGGGGCTTCCCAACCTCATTAGGGCCATGCTGAAAGGTCTGGGTGTTGGTTGCTTTGTTCCGGGTTGGCTATGTCCTTGGCAGACCAGTGCTGGCAGAGCCAGCTCCACTTGGGGGGTAAGTATGCACCTGGCAGAGGGTTGGATAGCAGCTTTCTGGGAATTGAGTTTGGGAAGGGACATGGTCATGAATCAAAGCTGGCAAGTATGAGGGATGGAAGGAGGATGCAGACATGATGAAATCCCAGAGACCAACTTCAGAGAGGTCACAAGATGTCCAGATTAGTGCTGGATTGCCATCAATCTGCTCCCAACCACATCCAATTCCGCTTTTTTTTTTTTTATTTTTTTTCAATGTTTATTTATTTTTGGGACAGAGAGAGACAGACAGAGCATGAATGGGGGAGGGGCAGAGAGAGAGGGAGACACAGAATCGGAAACAGGCTCCAGGCTCCGAGTCATCGGCCCAGAGCCCGATGTGGGGCTCAAACTCACGGACCGCGAGATCGTGACCTGGCTGAAGTCGGACGCTTAACCGACTGCGCCACCCAGGCGCCCCCAATTCCACTTTTAAGGAGGAAGCCATAGCTCCCCAAAGCAAACCCACTTTGTTTTAATCTGCCGTGCAAAGATATATGAGCATAACTTCAAGACTTGTTCTGAAGATAAGCTGAGCCCAAGTGCTTAACTGGTCCTGTCCTACATTCTCTCCAGGCTTATAATCCTCATTGCATTAAGGATGTACCTGAACAACCACCAGGATTTGGCTCATGATCCAAGGCTCTGTCTGTGTGCCTGACCAATGGTCCACGCTGGTTTCCACTGTTCTACTCTCACATTCCAAGACCTCAGCTCTTCCCTTTACAGAGCCCCAGGATCTGCATTCGCCTTCCTCTATCTCAGACTCTTAAACATGGTATCATTCTGTTTTGACCCATCTCTATGCTTCTTTTCTTTATGTCCAATGTCTAGAGCCCCCTGCATAGCTCCCAATTTACCCCAATAAAGTAATTTGTGTAGTCCTGTGCCTCTGAGGCTGAATAATTCACATCTGTTGGTACATTACACTTTGCAGAGAATAAAGGGTCACTGAGGCCTCTTGTGACACAATGAAAGGGAGAGGAAACAGTCAGCTCTCGAGAGCTGAGAGCTCCAGGGACATTGTCCTCCTCTGTTTCTTCAAAAAATTGTAAGACCCTTTAAGACAAAGGTCTTTGGGCATTGCCTTAGTTTGGATCCCCCAGAAACTAATCCTGGGACAAGGACATGCGTGAAAGCAGTTTACTTGGGAGATCTCTCAAGACACACAAGGTGGGGATCGGGTAAATAATACAGGCAAGAGAGGAGTCGACTATAAGCTGGTTACTGTGGCGGGAAACTGCAGCTTATTCTCCCAGGGGCCTTCTAAGGAATGCTGTAAAACATGTGTCCAAATGTCTGCATTCGTCTCCAGTGACGGGGCAGTTGAGTCATTTATTCATTGATTCCCATTCCTTCCTGGATGCCTGGGGGTATTAAAGCCCTTGCTCTTCCAGACTGTTCCACATGCAAGCTTAGCAAGATGTCAGGGAGCCAGAGAAAACCCATAGCACAGAAGTAGACTCTGACACTTGAAGTTGGAAGCTGTCTCTAAGCATTGGGTGTCATTCGGCCACAAAAGGAGCAAAACACTAATATATGCCACAAAAACCGAAAATGTTACTCTAAGCAAAAAAAGTCATACACAAAAGGTCACCTACAGTATGAATCCATTTTTATGAAGTATCCAGAATAGGTAGATCCATAGCCATAGAAAGTAGGTTAGTGGTTGCCAGGGATGGGATTGGGCTGGGGGGAAATAGCAACTGCTAGTAGGTATAAGGTTTTCTTTTGGTTTTGTTTTCGTTTTTTAAGTTTCATTTATTTAAGTAATCTTTACACCTGACGTGGGGCTTGAACTCACAACCCCGAGATCAAGAGTCACATGCTCTTCCAATTGAGGCAGCAAGGTGCCTTCTTTTGGAGTGATAAAAATATTTTGGAACTAACAACGGTGGTGGTTACAGAACATTGTGAAGGTACTAAAAAGCCACTGATCTGTCCTCTTAAAAATGGTTAATCTCATCTGATGTGAATCCCACCTCAATTTTTCTAAAAGTGGGTTAGGAAAAACAAAAATGTGCCCCAGGTCTGTCTCCTGTAGCTACAGGTGAAATCAGAGGCAAGCCAAGAACATGCCTTATTAAACCTTCAAACCTTAAGTTGGAGAACCCAATGGAAGAATCTTCATGCCCCATAGCTGCTGGTTCTGATGTCATAACTGATAGTTATTATTTCCCTCCTGCATCAACCATTCCAAATTGCACCCAATAATAGAGGCTTTCTGTTAGTGCTGGCATCCTCTCCTGCTCTCAAAGCAGCATGATCTTGACAAATACTTTCTGAAGATTTGGTCCAACCTGAGATAAACCTGTCTCCTTCCCCACATGCTACACATGGTAATACCTTTACTTTTTGACGATGGTTTAAGAAAAGGGATGGCCCAAAAAGAAGAAAAAGGAGAAGGACAGAAGGGAAATGAAGGGCAGGGAGAAAGAGACCCGGAGGGAGACTCACAGGAAAAGAGAAAAAGGCAGGCACACAGCAAAAGGAGGAAGCACAGAAAGAAGAAAAATAGGAGCGCCTGGGTGGCTCAGTTGGTTGAGTGTCCAGCTCCGGCTTGGGTCATGATCTCGTGGTTTGTGAGTTCGAGCCCTGCGTCGGGCTCTGTGCTGACAACCTAGAGCCTGCTTCAGATTCTGTGTCTCCTTCTCTTTCTGCCCATCCCCCGCTTGTGCTCTGTCTCTCTCTCTCTGTCTCTCAAAAATAAATACATAAATGTAAGGAAAATTAAAAAAAAAAAGAAAGAAGAAAAATAAAGTGTGAGAAAAATAAGGAGACAAATAGACATGTCAGGAGAAGGGTAAGACTGGAAAGAAAACTGGAATATTCTTGATCTCTAAACTCCACTGGAAAATGGAAGATGCTGGAATTGAACTTCCCTTTATCCAAGGGAGTCTAGAAGTCCCAGACAATCTTTGCCTCTCTCCCTGGTTGACCAGAGAGCCAGAGAGCCGCAGCGAGCTGAGGAGTAGGAGCTGCTTTTCTTTTTTTTTTTTTAATTTTTTTTCAACGTTTATTTATTTTTGGGACAGAGAGAGACAGAGCATGAACGGGGGAGGGGCAGAGAGAGAGGGAGACACAGAATCGGAAACAGGCTCCAGGCTCCGAGCCATCAGCCCAGAGCCTGACGCGGGGCTCGAACTCCCGGACCGCGAGATCATGACCTGGCTGAAGTCAGACGCTTAACCGACTGCGCCACCCAGGCACCCCGAGGAGCTGCTTTTCAAGAGTTCCTTCCCCCAGGGTTGGTGCTGTGGGTGCCAGCTACTCCCACCGGTGGCCTCGGGGACTTGGCGTTCTCCGGCACAGGAAGTGTGGCTCCTGTGCCAGGACAGCCAAAGATCAGAAGCAGGAGCTACTGCGGAGCAGTTCCTAATTTTCGTGCCAGCAGCCAGGCCAGTAGCTCTTAAAATGGGGCCCTTGGGACTTGTGCCAGTCCTGGTACTATTCATCCTCCTGGGGAGAGTTCAGGAGCCTGAGCTGGTTGAGGGGTTGCTTGGCAGTAAGTATCAGGGACTAGCCCTCCCAGCGGAAAAACGGAAGTTTCTGGGAGGGAGAAACAAAGAATTCTACAGAGGAGGAACACTTCCACCTTCAGCCTGGGACCCTGGGCAGGAGAAATGGGAGATGTTCTCAGTCTTTCTCTCAGACCCCAAACTCCTGGTCAGATGCATTCCACGAGCACAGGGACCTGAGTCTGTAGCAACGGACTCCCCACTGTCATTATGAGAGGGATTCCTTCTAGACCAGGGGGCCATAAGATGGACTAAAAAGGTGCTGGAACCTTATGGACCTTTCCTATAAGAAAGATCCCCCCCCCCCATCCCAGCACCACCCTTAGCAGCTTTAAATCTCCCAGTTGCAGCCCCAAAAGTCTCCCCATACCCACACCCCCAGAAGGTCCTTGCTTTTGGAGTAAAGAATGGTCTCTGGAAGTCCCTTGAAATGCGGAAATATGAAGATCCCTTAAGTAGCAGCTAAAATACACTGAGCACTCAGCAGTGAAGCCATACATTGCAGGTTCAAATCCTGGTTCCTCTCCTCAGTAGCTGTGTGTGACCTTGGAAAGGTTCACATAACCTGCCTGTGCTGCAGATTCCTCTGTTTATAAAATGTGGATATTGATAGGACTCACCCAGAGAGGTGTCATGAGAATTAAGGAGAAAAGGACAAGGGCACAGTAAGCATCTCGTTAATATTAGTTATCATTATTATGCCCCAGGCAGCTTGACGATGGCTTACAAGATTTGTCGCCTAATCCTCAAACCAACTCTATAGGCAGATGAAAGAGGCAAGGTCCAGAGATGATGCCTGTCATACTAAGGGTTGCACAGAATTCAAAGTCCAGACACTTGACTCCACAAATGGAGATCTCAGTCACCTGGAGGAGCTACAGCACTCTTGCCCCCACCCAGGGAACATCCAAATACAAGAAAGCCAAGTGACCAGAGTAGTCCTAGTGGAGAGCATCCTATGAGTGGTGGGGTTGGGGGTAGGGCTGGGTGTAGGTACTACATGGTGAGTCGTTATCGGGTTGGGAGTGGGGACAGTGATGTGAAAATCCTGAGCCATCTAAAGGTCACTACCTTCTGGGGACGATGAAGTGAAAAAAGGCTTCTCTAACTCTGCAGTGGTGCTCTGGGCCTGGCAATGGAGGGTTCTGGCCTCCCTTCTTCCCTTGTTTTCTCCCTCAGAGAAGTGTCCCGAAAACAAACCACTATGCAGTTTCAAAGAAATCGACCACTGTGGAAGGAAAAAACGTTGCTCGGGGAAGATGAAGTGTTGCAAGTTTAACTGTGCGAAGAAATGTGTAGACCCCGATGAAGGTAACACACAAACTCCCTGAACTATCCAGTGCCCTCACTTCTGACCTGCACTCTCTGCCCATCAGCACTGGCATTGCTGGACCCCTCTCCTTGAATGATGGCTGGTCTCTGACCAAGAGTCTGGATGCATCTTCTGCCTGACACAAATCCTAGCAGTGCTGGACTGGGATGGAGTTTATTTCTTTTCTCCCCTATTTAGGTATGTGGTGTGAGTAACAGAAATTTTCCTTTATGGGCCTTAGTTTCCCCATGTGTAAGAAAGATATAGGCATTAAACCACATGGTCTCTTGGCTATTCTTCTGCGATCCTCTGAGATGTCAAGGAACCACGGAGGTCCTATCAAATGCCAACATGGCATCAGGAGATATGATAGCTCTAAGAAACAAGTATCTTTCCAGGCCTCTTTGTCTATATAAATCCAGGATGCCTTCCCTAACCATTTTTGACCTCCTACACTCTTTCTGCTGTGCCCATATGATTGAGCTCTAAAGAGGACCATCAAGGACTATTCATTCATTCATTCTTTCTTTCAACAAGTACTTGCTGGTGCCTCTTACACCCATGATGGTCTCTGCTTACTCAATATAACCCAGGGAAGCAAGAAGGTTTTCGTGGGAAAAGATCCAAGATATAAGATCAGAAAGATGGGTTGTAAGTAGGCAAAAATTGGAGGGAAGAGCTTTCAGGCACAGGTAATAGTATGTGCGAAGGTCCTGTGTGAGGAGATAGCATGCTCAAGTCTAGAAAGTCTAGAGACCAGAGAGCAAGTGTGCCCATGATAAGAGAGAGAAATATGAGGATGGTAAAGCCAGGCTAGGTAGGCAAGACTCTGACAACGTTGGTTTTTGCCAGCCAGAGTAAGGGATCTTGTCTTGATCCTACAAGCAATAGAGTATTTATGTTCAAATCCCTATGTCATCTTCCTTAGGGAAGTTACTTAGCCTCTATGAGCCTCAGTTTCCTCATCTGCAAAATGAGGACCATAAGAGGACCTACCTCATAAGGTCATAGGTTAATATGTGTCAAGTGCTAAGAACTTTAATAAATACTGTTGTTGTTATGCTTTAGACGATGAGGTTCTAAAGAACTCTATTTGTACTTTGTAGTATTGTGAACAAAATGGTTACTCAATAAGTATTTCTTGAAGTGCAAGATATATATTCCTAAAGCATCCTCTCAGTGCCAAATTATCTGCTAGGAACTGGTGTGCCAAAATAACATAAGGTGCAAACCTCACATTCTGATGGAGGAGTCAGAAAATATGAACAAATAATTACACAGAAGTGATCAATATGTGTGCAAGATTGAAAACAAGAAGAGCAAAAATTTAAATTTAAAAAAAGCAATAAAGAAAAGCAAAGAGTGAGGAATAGGGCCAGGAAAGACATCAAAGAGTTTAATGTCTAGGGATGGTTTTGAGGAATGAATAAGATTGCACCTAGTAAGCAAAAGAGGGATGGACACTCCAGATATGTGCAAAAGCATGGAGGAGTATAGCCGCATAATATTTTTTAGCATGTTCATGTAGCTCTAAAAATATCATGCTTACATTGTTCCAAGCCTATCCACAAGCCTGGAATATTCTCTAGCAAGGCAGAACCCAAAGAGTACTGCTCTGGAATCTCCCTGCAGACGTATGCAGTTTGCCCAAGGAAGTTGGCCTCTGCCTGGCCCTCATTCCACGCTGGTGGTACAACAAGGAAACCAAACGTTGCTCCAAATTCACCTATGGTGGTTGTGCTGGAAACAACAACAACTTCCAGTCTGAAGCTGTCTGCAGGTCCATCTGCCCAGATGTGTGTAAGTCCCAGGGGTCCCATCTCCCAAGCTCACTTGCACCAGTGGGAGGTCTGGGTGTTAACTGGTCCATTCCAGAAAGTTGGCAGGCCTGGAGCTGACAGAATCAGTCCAATCATGAGATAAGAATGCACCTTGCAAAGGGTAAATAGAGGACGTTTTGGGAAAGAGAAGGTGGGAATAGAAGCAGTAGTCAAAGGGAAGTTGTCAAGTAGGAGATGGAAACGGGGTGCAGAAAGTGGAAGCACAGGTGGTGGAGTGCCCAAGACCATGTCAGAAGGAGGCCCAGTGAGCCAGCCCAGAGCCCAGGGCTGGCCACCATGCACCATCACCTGTCCTCTTCATTTTCCTTTTTAAGGTGATTATAGCTAGGACAACCACATGCTTTATTGACCAAACAGAGAAATTTGACAGTGAAAGGGGATGCCATTCGTTACTACATTGGGATAACAGGCTTAAACTGGGTCTTGACAGGAAAAGACGGAGCACATGATCACCCTATGAGCCCCCAAAATCACTCCACTTCTGTTTTCTCTTCCTGTGAAAAGATATAAATATGACCCCATCTCCTTCTTTCCATTAACTATAGGATTTGGTTCCTAAGGTGAGTATGGCCCAAGCATCTCATCCTTTTCTATTCTGTTATCTTGCAGAGTCACCAACTCCCTGGGCAGGATAAAGAGAAGTAGAACAACTTCCAGAACTTGGTTGTAATCCAGGGTTCTCTCCATGTGTGCCTGACTGATGCTTCTTATTGGCTTCCTCAGCTGCCAAGACATTGGCTTCTCCAAAACCGAACCCCCGCATTTGCTTACTCTCTTTCCTCCAGCTCAGCTTCTTTCCAAACATAATGCCCTTTACCCTTTGGCCCTTTCTCAGTGTGAGATCCTATCTCTTCAACTCTCGGGGCCCCCATGTATCTTTCGGAAGCCACCAGTTTCCGCAATAAAGTTTTCTGTGAGGTCTGGTGTCTGTGAGAATGAATAATTCACATCTACTCCTGTGCAGTGTTCGGAGAACAAGAAGTCATTGGGTCCTCCAGGAACACCAAAAGAAAGAGAGAGGAGTATGGAAATCCTGCAAAATGGGAACTCTGGTGACCCTGTGGCCCTGGTAAAATTGTCATAAGATGCTTAGGAATGGAAGTAGGTTTGCTCAGATGAGGGATCATGAGGCTTGAGCTCCATCAACTTCATGGTACATCCATCTCCAAAAAGGTTCATAGACTCGTTCCCTGAGCTTTCAATAAAGGATACACTTCCAGAGTCCAGCACAGTCGCTACAAATAGAAGGTAACTGGGGAGAGGCATGAGAGGAAGACTTAGGGAAAGCAAAGCAAAGATGCAGAGGAAGGAGGAAGAGAGGAGGGATGAAGGAGGGAAAGACAGTTTGAAAGCAGGGACTCACAATTCTTTCACATACTTCAGTCTAGAGGTAGAGTCCACATCCTGTCCCTTTGAGTCCAGGCAAATGCTGGGACTGTTTTGACCAGGAGAGTAAAGCCAGATGATGCTGTGTGACTTCCAAGGATAGGCCAGGAAAAGTGCTCTCGATCCTCTCTGGATGCTTGTTGGGGGTGTGTGTGAAGCAGCTTCCATGTAAGAGGTTCAGCTACTCTGAGACAACCATGCTGGGGAGGCCCAATCATACACTCTGGCCGAAAGCCCCAGAAAAGCTCTACCTGAGAATCAGTGTCACGTCCCAGCCACATGAATGAGCTTCCACCAAGCAGAGCTTCAGGTGATTGTGGTCCCAGCAGATATCTGGCTACAACCAGGTGAACACCCCAGGAGAGCACCACTGGGCTGATTCCCTCCCAAAGTACCCACCCACAAAATAGTGAGAAATAGAAAATGTTTTGGGAAATTTCGTTCCCTGCAATAGGTAGATAACTGGAACATATGGAAAGGAAGTAGAAGGAGGAGGAAGGATAAGGAGGGGAGGGATGGGGGAGAGGAAAGGCATGGGGAAGAAGGACAGGGGTCCCCAAAGGACTGGGCAAGATAAGAAGGTGCCAGGCTTGAGGATTGAGCCCCACAGCAGGAGGTTTGGCCACCACCGCACACCAAAACCTGGATGTATCTTTTGAGTAAGTGCATTGTTTTGTACAACTTGAATCAAGAGGCTCTAATGAAAGTCTGGGGTCCACTTACTGTTCAGTAATTCCTTTCCTCTCCACATCGCTCATTTCACCCTCTTTAAAAAGGGCTGGTTAAACTGTTGGGTATTTCTGAAAATGCTACTGACAAACACTTACATTAGGTCATTTGGGGTAGGCAGGGGCTGTCTAAAATACAGGTCCTTCAGGCCTTGCAGACACCATCCAGCCACAATTGACCCCACCGTGTTCTTCGATATCAAGGTGGAATGCAACCCTTTGGGCCACATGTGCTTCCAGCTGTTTGCAGACACAGTACCAAAGATAGCAGAGAACTTTTGTGCTCTGAACACTGGGGAGGAAAAAAATAGGTGATCAAGTTTTCTTCTTTCACTGGATTATTTTGGGACTATTGGCCAGGGTGGAGACTTTACTTCACATGCCATAATGGCACTGGCAGCTAGTCTGTCTATAAGGGGAGAAATCTGATGGTTAGAATTTCATCCTGAAGCACACAGGTCCTGGCATCTCATCCGTGGCAAATGCTGGACGCAACACAAACAATACCCAGTTTTCCATCTGCACTGCCAAGACTGAGTGGTTAGATGGCAAGCATGTGATCTTTGGCAAGGTGAAAGAAGGCATGAATATTGTGAAAGCCATGGGGCGCTTTAGGGCCAGGAATGGCACAAACAGCAAGAAGGTCACTGTTGCTGACTGTGGACAAATCTAATAAATTTGCCTTGTGTTTTATCTTAACTACCAGACCATTCCTTCTTTAGATCAGGAGAGCATCCCCTCACCCCCATCTTCTTGAAATATCCTATAAGCTTTTTGTTCTTTTGTTGCAGTTCTATGGGTTCCGTATTTTCCTTACTCTCCTCCAAGTCTAGCTGGGTTCCAGAGTTAAGTTTATGATTATGAAATAAAAACTAAACAACAACAACAACAAAATAAAAATTGGGTCCTCAAGACACCATAAATATGCATTTTTAACAAGTAGTGCCAAGTGATTTTAAAGTTTCAGAATTTGTGGATTGGATGATAGTTAAGGGCCAATCCACTGATAGGGGGCGGGAAAAGGGCTTAAGAAGTATCTTGGTGCTTGCTCCTTTTACAGAAGGAGATCAGGAGAAAATATTAAAATCATTAGATGAATGTTAGAATCATTAAAAGTGGGAGCATTGGGGAAAGATTGTGTGGAAGACCCCCAAAGCCCTGCTAATCTGGCAGTTTTGCAGAGTGACCATCTAGCCAAATGGCTCCTGTGTGTGGCATCTCCCACATTTACGCGGCCCTTGCCTGCACACATCTGTGAGAGTTAGTCTCCTTTCCTGGGAAACCTCTTTGTACATCTTTATGATTCAGACCAAATTTTCAAGTCATCACTGGTCGACATCCTGTGGGAAGAACACTTATCTTGGAATAAAAATATCCAAATACAAATCCCAACTTTGCCCCTGGTTGAATGTATGACCTGGTTGAGACAGGGTAGGGTGGAGGGATGCTCCTCTCAGGACCTCAGTTTCCTGTCCATGAGTCGAGGGTAATGGATTAATAATGTCAAAGAGTACTTCTCAATTTGAAGAACTATGGTTGTTCAGGTTCCCAGCCAAATCTGATAAGGACCTGAAGTTTGTCCATCCCATTAGTACCTCTCAGTTCTTGATTACGTTTACATACATGAATGACTGGAACAAAATAATTCTGCCCTAGAAGGTCCATGGACCAGAGCAGTCCTTGGAAATGGCCAGAGTGTGCTTTGCAGTTGACAGTGTCTTCTCACCTGCTGTCCTCAGGGATGAACTCAAAGCCCTCAGGGGCTGAGCGGAGGGAACATTCTACCTTACAAGGTCCTCATTGGAAGATGCTGTGTTTTTTTGTTATCAACTATTTTCTCATTACTCTGCCCATTAGAACCCAGAGGACACCTCAAAATAGAATCTTCGAGTGTTTCTCATGGTGTCATGCAGACCCAGGACCCCTTATCTTCCCTCTCTTTATTCTCTCTTGGAAGCTGTCTCCAGAGCCAGAAATGCCCAGAGGAAGCTGGAGATGATTTGGAAACTCAGGAAATGTTGAGTTCCGCAGCCCCAATAACTTTCCTTTTTATTTTTACACGTGTACAAATGGAAGCTTCTAGTAGGAAATAGACTCGTCTAAGACCTCACAGCAAATCAATAGCAAAACTGAAGTTAAAATCCAGGTTTGAAGAGTAACAAGGTGTTGCCAGATTTTACGGCCTCGTTGGAAATCAGGATGTCTATAATGGCTCTTTGTTAGCCATTCCTACATCTTAATCCCATTCCTAAGTTGAAGAAGTCCCTACAGGGAGTCTTGATATGAGGAAAACCAGAATTCCACTATAAAAGTTGAAAGAGCTAGACTCCCTATCAGTCAAGGTTCAGTAAAGGTCACAGAGACTATACTCAGTGTCTCAAACAGAGAGGATTTAATGCTGAGAATTGGTTCTACGAGCACTGGCAGTGGTAGGGAGTGCGTCCACGACTCCAAGATTTGAGAGAATAAATTCTTTGGGAATCTCAGACCTAGGCGCTCATCAAAGGGGCCCAGGCACAGCTGGAGCTCACGCCTCTGGCAGGACAGAGAGATGGGGGCTGTGTGGCTGGGACTCAGTCTTCTAAAATGCACTGTGACCGGCGTTCAGACCTCCGAGGGGAACCTGGCTCAGATAGTGCTGGGCCCACTGGGTTGGGAGGTGCATCCAGCTGGTGCTGGCGTGTCTGGGGAGGTGCAATGCATGTGGCTTGAAAACTGCCAAAAGGATCCAGAAGCTGGAGGTTTTTTGCTGTTGGAGACATGCTGACTGGAGCCAGAAACAGGAAGAAAAATCCCATTTCCCCTCATTTCTTTCTTTCTTTTTTTTAAACCAGGTAAAATTTATTTATTTATTTATTTGTTTGTTTGTTTGTTTGTTTGTTTGTTTAAAAAATTTATTTTCAAGTTAGCTAACATACAGTGTACTTGTGACTTCAGGAGTAGAACCCAGTGATTCATCTCTTACATGTGACACCCAGTGCTCTTCCCAAAAAGTGCCCTCTTTAATGCCCATCACCCATTTAATCCAGGCCCCCACCCCAGAAACCCTCACTTTATTCTCTGTATTTAAGAGTCTCTTATGGTTTGCCTTATCTCTATTTTTATCTTATTTTTCCTTCCCTTCCCCTATACTCATCTGCTGGGTTTCTCAAATTCCACATATGAGTGAAATCACATGATAACTGTTTCTCTGATTGGCTTATTTCATTTAGCATAATACACTCCAGTTCCATCCACGTCATTGCAAATGGCAAGATTTCATTATTTTTGATCGCTGGGTAGTATTCTATCGTGTGTATATATACCACTTCTTTTGTATCCATTCATCAGTCAATGGACATTTGGGTTCTTTCCATAATTTGGCTCTTGTGGATAGCGCTGCTATAAACATTGGAGTGCATGTGCCCCTTCAGGTCTGCATCTTTGCATCCTTTGGATACCTAGTAGTACAATGGCTGGTTCTTAGGGTAGTTCTATTTTCAGTTGTGATTGATTCTTTGATGTCTCTTTCTGTTGCCTCATCTCCCCTCATTTTACTTTTTCCCCTCAGTTTCTTCTATGTGTCTCCCACGCAGAGTCTAACTAGACGCAACTGGCAAAAGAATGAGGGAAAACTCAGTTTTCACAGTCCCACCGGCTGCATCACAGAGAAGAGTGTGAAAGGATGGGCTTACAGCCGAGAGACAGTAGGTAGTTAACTAGCATAGGCACTCTCCCTTGAAGCCTCTCTTGCAGCTACGAAGTAGGTACTTATCGTGGGCTCAGCCAATCTGACACTCCCACATTGAGCACACACTGAACTAGGAGCCAGTAGGCAAGGAAGCAAGGCCAATGGAGAATTCGTTCTGATGGCAACAGCGACAACAGCCAGCCTCATCCTTTTTCTGGGAACAGTACTGGCAGGGATGATGGTGATGGCATTGATGGGGCAAGACAGTACAAGTGCTCAGTGTTCTGTTCGCTGTGGCTTCAACTTTGCAGCCTTCCTTGTTCCCAGCCATTCTCCTAGTCTTATTTTCCAGTCCTGATGGTGATCCTGCGAACTACCCAAATTTTTTAAAAATAAATTTCCTTCCTGCTCAAAATAACCAGAGTTGCATTTGCAATTAGAAATGCTGATGGATACAGTGAAGATGGTACCTGGAGGGGACTTTGAGCCTAAAAGTCTGAATGAGCACAAGAGACCTTTTTTCTTGCCACAGAGTTTGTCACCCTTATGTGATGTGTCCAATGGAGTCCTTCCCCATTATTGGTTCCTGAAGCTTGTCATCATATGCTGTGGACCCCATATTCCTCTGAGTTAAATTTTACCTTGGAAGAGGTGCCCTTTAGAACATGGATGTCCAGAAGTGTGCAACACCGAGGTCATTTACTATCTTACTTTCTCATTGGAAGGATCTAATTATCAGAAAGAATTGGAGCTTGAGTGAGAAACAGAGAGAACATTCTCTCCAAAATAAGAGCGTAAAGCTAGACTAGTTCCATAAACAGTAGAAAAGTTTTGGGCTTGAGGAACTCTTCTGTAAAGCTGACCCCAGCCCTTATTTTCTGTGCAATAACGAGCCAATCATTCTCTTCTCTGGGCCCCAGTTACCACACCTGAACCACTGGGAAAGACAAAGAAAGGATCTACCCCCATAGACTCACCTGAGGATCTCATCCTTCCCACCTCCAGTGATGTTCAAAAACATATTAGTGGTGGTATTGATGGGAGAAGGGTGGATCTGTGCAGAGCCACAGAGGAGTCAGTAAAACATACTGTAGACCACACACCTCCCAGGAAGACCTGAGGCTCCAAGCCCTTGTTCTACGTCTTCCTCTCACCAAATGAGTTGCACTCCGTGGGGATAACATATCGGGAAGGATCAACAGAGTCCATATAACTGTCATTGTCTCCTAAATCTTCCTCTTGGATTTCTTAAGACATAAATTGACTCTAAAAGTGATTAACCTTATTTTTGCCCTCTGGACATTTATTTGGGACACAAATAAGGTAAAATTAGAAATCAACTCATTTGGTATGTGCATGCTTATGATAAATGTATTCATTATATGTACAAGCATGTCTTCTCTCTAAGCCTTGGTTCCCCTGTTCTATAAAATGAGTATGGCAGTAAAATATATTCCAAGGACTTTTTATGAGAATGTGATAAGACAAGGTAGAAATCTCCCTGACATATAGTTAGTGCTCAAGTGATGTTAGTCTCCCTTCCTTTCTAGATAAGAGAAAGGTTATATGGAGGTTAGAATATAAATGGGGAAACTTCATTCTTCTAAAATTCCATCCAGTTTACTTCCCCTATCCCCATACCACCCAGATCAAATGGGTCTCAGTCAAAAGTAATTTAATTAATTATTTACACACACACAGACATACACATACACACATGCATGCATGCACATATAGTTGATGTGGGGTTAGTAAGAGTCCTTTGATAAGTATAAGAGGTGGATAACCAGCAAGAACCTGCCAGCTTCTCTAATGTGCACTTAATAAATCTTAAACTTGCCCTCCATCTTCTGGAATCACAGTAACCCTGCACCCAATCACCTGAGAAAGGGCCACGTTACTGAGTCATGGTCAAAGATCCCCCAGGACAAGCAGGTACAGTGTGCCTGGTTTTCAAAGTCCAGTGCCTCCCACACCCACCCACAAAGACTGTACAGCAAAAAAATTACAGGTACACCTTGTCAAGTACTGTCCTCACTGCATGGAGTTCTTATCATGCTGCTAATGTTAGAAATGTTTTTTAATTTAAAAAGTACTTACGTCCATAATTCTTCTGCAGGGTTTCCTAACCTTGGCAGTACTGATATTGGGGCACAGACAATTCTGTGTGGTAGGGCTGTTCTGTACATTGGATGATGTTTAGTAGCATGCCTGGCCTTTACCAGTAGGTCCCTTCCCACCCCGGAGTTGTGTCATATAAAAGTCTCTAGACATCACCAAGTGTCCCTGGAGGGAGCAGAATTGCCCCTCCCCAGATGAAAACTGCTCTTCTGTATAGTATGTTAAAAGACCAATTCTTACTTCTAGGCCAGCTACTCTAGAAGTGGGAGCACCCTGGTAAGTTCTCACAAAGGAGCAATCCAGCCTTTCCTCTGCCTGAATGGCGAATGCCAGTCTGTGCACTCCCTGGGCGCCTCCTTCTGCCATTATTTTGGTTTCTGATGAACTGACTTAACCACCTGAGAGAGCTAAGGAAAGAGATCCCAGGAACAATGCTGGCGAACCACCAAAGTACAAAAGAAGATGAATCCCAGAGATGTTGCTATGTAGATATGCATCTCCTCTGAAGAGGAGATAAATAGGAAATAAAGGTAGAGGAAGCAGTGAAAATCGGCAGGTGGAGGGAGTTTACCAACCATTTTGTAAACTACAGTTGGGAGAAGCAGTGCCCAAAGGATGAGTATCATAGCTTCAGCGCATTTCAAGAGAAGGAAGAGCTACTAGTGATAAGAAAAATGTGTAACACTTGTCTTTAGGGACCAAGCATGGTCCTGATCTGGTTAGCACCTCATTTCCAGAAAGGCTTCATGACCCCCCACACACACCTGCAAATGGCATGTGCCTTTGTGTGCATTTACAATGAATGATGCAATTACATTTGCAAGTTCATTGAACACTTGTGCCAGATTCTGGGAAGCAAGCCAAACCAGCATAATTCACTTCAATTTATCTGTGAGAAAACTGAGGGTCAGAGAGGTTAAATAATTTGCCCAAGTTCAAGAGCCTCTGGACTCAAAAGCACAACCTCAGACTTCAAATCCAAGGCTCATTAAATCCCACTAAAGCATGCCAGCTTTGTCTTCTGAAAAATCAAATCTCTGGAGGATCCAGGAAAGGAGGTGGGTGGGGAATGTGCTGGACTCTGGTGACTGGACATGTGGTTAGACAAATGATTCTCTAACCCAAACAAAGTTGGGCCCTCTTTGCACACTGTGCTTTTGATATTTCTGTTTAGATATACCGAGTCTGCATCTTCTCCAGGTAAGTGATTGTTTCTGACCTCTGGACAATGTATGTGTTGTTCCAACAATTCCTTGACATCCCCAGAGGGAAGGGAGAGAGCACCTAAGACTATGCCTGGCACATTATGGGAGCTCAGTAGGTGTCTGTTGAATGAATGATACAAGAACATTGGAGCTGGACAGGCCAGGGTCCCAGTCCTGACTGTGAAACCTGCTATCCATGTGACAACAGTCAAAGTAGTTTAACCTCTCCTTGTGTATAAGATGGGTTTTAAGCTTTGTGGGAATCCTATGTTGATTCAAGGGAGGTAATGTGTGAAAAGTATTCTATATGGTCCCTGGAAAGATAAGGCACTCAACAAATGGTAGCAGTTGTTTTATTGTTGTTAAAGGGGCTTCCACCCTGAAGTGTAGTAAAGTGACCTTAGATAAAATCGGATCAGATAAGGCCTAAGGAGAAAGGCAGAGCTGTGCTTTGGCTGGACACTATGTTCTAGGGGTGGCCCAACCTTGTAAACAGCAGAAGTTAGGGGTAAATTAGCTGAACATGGAGCTAGGCTACTCCCATTTGGTCCCCTTTCTCCTTAAAATGCCAGGCAGGGCCACAGGCTGGGTGGCAGCTTGCAGCTCCAGGTCTCTCTCCCATTCCTCCTGCTTCTCACCCTCTGCCAAGAACCTCGATCAGCATTAGGACAAAGTTGGTACGGAATGTTAGAGCTTCAAGAATAGCCTCAGAAGGGGGTTGGGGAAAATGAGTGATGGGCATTAGAGGGCATGTGTTGGGATGAGCACTGGGTGTTATATGTAAGTGATGAATCACTGGAATCTACTCCCGAAGCCAAGACTACACTGTATGTCAGCGAACTTGAGGCAAAAAAAAAAAAAAAAAAAAAAAAAAGAATAGCCTGGGAATAGGGCAGGGGTCCAGCATCACAGAGAGAGTCCATTTCTTAACTTATAGGATAGGGAGTCAATTCAATTCACTTCATCAAATATATGTTCATCAAATATATGTGTACACTATGCCAGGCACTGTCCTAGGTGCTGAGGCTAAAGCGATGAGCAAAACAAAGACCCTGCCTTTGTGGAATTCATATTTCAGTGGGAGAGAAACAGACAATACATAATACACATAATAGATGGTAAATGTGCTATAGAGAAAAGAACAAGTAGAATAGGGTGAGGGGTATTCAAGTCCGGAATGGGGTTGGTGGCAAGCAAGATGAGATGAAGAAGGGGGAGATAGGAGTCAAAATTTGAAGGTGAGGGGCTTAGCCAAGTCAGACCTACTTGTAGCAGAATGTTCCTTTCTGGACTTTCAGAATGCTTCTTTGCTGAATCTTAAAATCTGCAAATGGAACTGAGGGAGATGAAATGCACTCTATCCAAGATCACTGGAAATGAGGACAGTTAGCAGTAGTTTCCAAGATTTTTGAGCAGCCAGTAAGATTCCCTTTAAAAACTCTTATAATGTTTACAGCAGCACATCAACAGTAGCCAAAGTATGGAAAGAGCCCCAATTTCCATCGACGGATGAATGGATAAAGAAGATGTGGTATATATATATATATATATATACAATGGAATATTACTCAGCAATCAAAAATAATGAAATCTTGCCATTTGCAATAACATGGATGGAACTGGAGGGTATTATGCTAAGTAAATTAGTCAGAGAAAGACAAAAATCCTATGACTTCACTTATATGAGGACTTTAAGAGACAAAACAGATGAACACAGGGAAGGGAAACAAAAATAATATAAAAACAGGGAGGGGGACAAAACAGAAGAGACTCATAAATATGGAGAGCAGAGGGTTCAGGAGGGGTTGTGGGAGGGGGGATGGGCTAAATGGGTAAGGGGCACTAAGGAATCTACTCCTGAAATCATTGTTGCACTATATGCTAACTAATTTAGATGTAAATTTTAAAAAATAAAAAAATCTTATTATAATAAATCATTATAAAAGTAATGCCTACATTTTATAGAAAATTCAAACATACAAAACTCTAAGGGAGAACATTAAAAATTCAAAGTCATAGGGGCGCCTGGGTGGCGCAGTCGGTTGAGCGTCTGACTTCAGCCAGGTCACGATCTCGCGGTCCGTGAGTTCGAGCCCCGCGTCAGGCTCTGGGCTGATGGCTCAGAGCCTGGAGCCTGTTTCCGATTCTGTGTCTCCCTCTCTCTCTGCCCCTCCCCCATTCATGCTCTGTCTCTCTCTGTCCCAAAAATAAATAAACGTTGAAAAAAAAAAATTCAAAGTCAAAATATTATCTTCCAGGAGAGGAGCCAAGATGGCGGAACAGCATGGAAGTTTTTTGTATGTCTCGTGTTCATGAAATACAGCCAGACCAACACTAAACCATCCTACACACCTAGAAAACTGATTGGCGGATTAACACAACAATCTGCACAACCTGAACCACAGAATTCAGCAGGTACGCAGCACGGAGAGGTGCATTTGGGGAGCGAGAAGCTGCAAAAGGTAGGAAACGCTTTTGCAGGCGGAGAGAGGATGGACACTGGGTGGGGGAGAATACGGGAAAAGCACCCTTCCCCAAAAGCAGCTGGAGAGAAAGTGGAAAATTAGAAACAGCCGCAGGGACTAAACTGAAAAAGGGAGAAAGGAGAGCGTTTAAATTCCATTAAGACTGTAAACAAGGGGAGCGCAAAGGCTGCAACTCCACAGCTCGATACCTGGCAGTGTTCTGGTGGGAAGGGCGAATTCCCAGGAAGAGAGTCGGGTCTGGGAGGTTCTCGGGCCACACGGGGAAAAGTGGTTCCACGGCTGGAAGGACATTTGGTAGAGACTGTTGAAGCCACTTGGTCCCAGCAGACCCCGGAAGGCAGCCACATTCGCTGGTGCTGGGGCAAGGTCGTTAAGGGTGAAGCCTGGTGCCAGATTTGTGTTGTGATTTTCCATAATCCCTGAAACGCTGCTGCTACAGTCTTGCGAACTTTTTCTGGGCCGGGCTGGCACCTGGCCACAGTCTCGGGGCACCGGCAGCAGCAGGGTCCAGCAAGCGTTCCTGGGTGCAGCCGACATTCGGCCATTGCTTGGTAAGTCCCTCCCACAGAGGGGCAGAACGGGTGAAAGCCGCAGTCCTTCAGAAGTAAGGGGCCGGGGAAAACAGCTGCATCTGAGACAAAACTCGGGAGAGAGGTACTGCCTGGGGCCTGGTCACAGACAGTGAAAAAGTGGGGAGTGGATGAGAGCTGAAGACAGGACGGGTGCGCGATTGTTGATCCGGGAGAACAGAAATTTCTGGGTGGCGCCATTTCACCACTTCACGCATGCGCATACGCACCTCCAAGCGCGGCAACAATCCACCCCAGTAGGCTAGCAGCACCATCTAGTGGAGAGCGGAGCTGTTACACTGAGCCCCGCCCAACTGGGCCAACTTCGCTCTTCAAGAACACAAGTCTCACTGCCGGCTTAGTTTATGGACTAAAAAGCGCTGCATAGACTGACTTCTAGGGGAAAACGAAGCAATTTCAGTCCTACTTCAATCTGTTAGCAGGTTCATCTATTCAATTTCTTTCTTTTTTTTTTTTCTTTTTCTCTTTTACACTTCTCTTTCTTGAATACAGGAAGAGAAAAAATTCATTTTTATTTTCAATTTTTATTAAAATATTTTTCTTTAATTTTTATTACTATATTTTTTGCTTTTGTGTAAATTTTTTCAAATCCTATTTTACTTCCATCACTTTTAGTCTACTTCATTGTACTCACCTTTTCAAATTTTCAAACAATTTCCTTTTTTCTTTCTTTTTCTTTTTTTCTCTTTTTTGTTTCTTTTCTTTTTCTTGAATGCAGAAAGAGAAAAACTTCATTTTTACTTTCAATTTCTATTGAAAATATTTTAATTTAATTTTTAGCTATAGTTTTGCTTTTATGTAGATTTTTTCAAATTCTATTTTACTTCCATCATTTTATTTTAGTCTACTACAGTGTATTCACTTTTTCAAATTTTCAAACGATTTCTTTTTTTCTTTTTTTTATCTTTTCTCTTTTTTGTTTCTTTTCTTTTTTCTTAAATACAGAAAAAGCAAAAATTCATATTTATTTTTAATTTTTATTAAAAATATTTTTCTTTAATGTTTTTTTCTACTATATTCCTTACTTTTGTGTATATTTTTTCAAATTCTATTTTACCCCATCATCTCATTTTAGACTACTTCAGTATATCCATTTTTTAAAATTCTCAAACAATTTCCTTTTTTTCCTTCCCCCCACTTTTTTTTCTCTAATCTGTCAAACCACTTTCAACACCCAGACCAAAACACACCTAGGATCTAGCATCATCTATTTGATTTGTGTGTGTGTGTGTGTGTGTGTGTGTGTTTAATTTTTAATTTTAATTTTTTTAATTTCAATTTTTCTACCTCATTAATTCCTTTTCTCCCTTCAAAATGACAAAACAAAGGAATTCACCCCAAAAGAAAGAGCACAAAAAAACGACAGCCAGGGACTTAACCAACGCAGATACAAGCAAGATGTCTGAACCAGAATTTAGAATCACAATAATAAGAATACTAGCTGGAGTCAAAAATAGACTAGAATCCCTTTCTGTGGAGATAAAAGAAGTAGAAGCTAGTCAGGATGAAATAAAAAATGCTATAACTGAGCTGCAATCATGGATGGATGCCGCAGTGGCAAGGATGGATGAGGCAGAGCAGAGAATCAGTAACATAGAGGACAAACTTATGGAGAATAATGAGGCAGAAAAAAAGAGGGAGACTAAGGCAAAAGAGCACGATTTAAGAATTAGAGAAATCAGTGACTCATTAAAAAGGAAGAACATCAGAATCATAGGGTCCCAGAAGAGGAAGAGAGAGAAATAGGGGTAGAAGGGTTATGTGAGCAAATCATAGTGGAAACATTTCCTAACCTGAGGAAAGACACAGACGTCAAAATCCAGGAAGCACAGAGGACCCCCATTAGATTCAACAAAAACCGGCCATCAACAAGGCGTATCATAATCAAATTCACAAAATACTCAGGCAAGGAAAGAATCATGAAAGCAGAAAGGGAAAAAAAGTCCCTAACTTACAAGGGAAGACAGATCAGGTCTGCAGCAGACCTATCCACAGAAACTTGGCAGGCCAGAAAGCAGTGGCAGGATATAGTCAACGTGCCGAATCAGAAAAATATGCAGCCAAGAATTCTTTATCCAGCAAGGCTGTCATTCAAAATAGAAGGAGAGAAAAAAAGTTTCCCAGACAAACAAAAATTAAAGGAGTTTGTGACCACTAAACCAGCCCTGCAAGAAATGTTAAGGGGGACTCTCTGAGGCGAGAAAAGATGAAAAAAATATATATGTAAATAAATAAATACCCAAAGCCACAAAGATTAGAAAAGACCAGAGGACACCACCAGAAATTCCAACTCTACAAGCATCATAACGGCAATAAATTCATATCTTTCAGTACTCACGCTAAACGTCAATGGACTCAATGCTCCAATCAAAAGACATAGGGTAACAGAATGGATAAGAAAACAGGATCCATCTATATGCTGTTTACAAGAGACCCATTTTAGACCTAAAGACACCTTCAGATTGAAAATGAGGGGATGGGGGGCGCCTGGGTGGCTCAGTCGGTTGAACGTCCGACTTCGGCTCAGGTCATGATCTCTCAGTTTGTGAGTTCAAGCCCCGCATCGGGCTCTGTGCTAACAAACAGCTCAGAGCCTGGAGCCTGCTTCGGATTCTGTGTCTCCCTCTCTCTCTCTCTCCCCCTCCCCTGCTCATGCTCTGTCTCTCAAAAATAAATAAATGTTAAAAAAAATTAAAAAAAAAATGAGGGGATGGAAATCCATCTATTATGCTAATGGTCAACAAATGAAAGCCAGAGTAGGCATACTTATATCAGACAATATAGACTTTAAAATAAAGACTGTTTCAAGAGATACAGAAGGGCATTATATCATACTCAAGGGGTCTATCCACCAAGAAGACCTAACAATTGTAAACATTTATGTGTCAAATGCGGAAGCACCCAAATATATAAAGCAATTAATCATAAACATAAAGAAACTCATTGATAGTAATACCATAATAGTAGAAGACTTCAACACCCCATTCACAGCAAAGGACAGATCATCTAATCAAAAAATCAACAAGGAAACAATGACTTTGAATGATACACTGGACCAGATGGACTTAACAGATACATTCAGAACATTTCATCCTAAAGCAGCGGAATATACATTCTTCTCCAATGCACATGGAATGTTCTCCAGAATACACCACATACTGGGACACAAATCAGCCCTAAGTAAGTACAAAAAGATTGAGATCATACCGTGCATATTTTCAG
>NW_024412427.1:1923158-1982298 GCF_014898765.1 Herpailurus yagouaroundi
CCCCACCCCTGTTTACTCACCCCCCCACCCCCCAGAACTACACCCTGTCCCCACCCCCCCCCAATGCTCATTTCTTTGTTTATTTATTTCCTTGGGGGGGGGGGGGGAAACTCAAGACACTAGGTGAAGACGCAGGAACAAAAAGGCATTTCTTCCCTGCCCTGTGGCGGTAGTGTAACCGCTCTCCCTGCTCCCACATCGCCCTCTAGAGTCTATTCTTAACGTAACAACCTGAAAGATCATTTCAAACACAAGTCAGATCAGGGCACATCTCTGCTCAGACCCCTCCCGTGGCTCGTAAATTCCCTAGAATAAAAGGCAAAGTCTTTGCAGTGACCACAGCACCCTCCATAATCTGTGCCCACGCTACCTCCCTGAGCTCATCTCCCCTCGTGCCCCTGACCCCTCATTTACTCCAACCACGTTAGCCTTCTGGACCATCCTCAAATACTCAGAGCACACTCTGACCTCAGGTCCTTAGTCCTGGAAGTTTCCTGGGTCTGGACCGCTCTTCCCATGGATTGTCACATGGCTCATACCCTCCTTCACTCAACTCAGTACTTGAATGATGCTTAATGAAAGACCTTCCCTGAACACCCTCTGCAAAGAAACCACAGCCACCTCAACCCCCACCTTGGGGTTCACCAGTCCTCTTACCCATCTTTGAGTTATCACTTGACATGATATACATGGTAAACATGAGTTCATTCACACACACACACACATGAACACACATACACATGCACACACACGTACACACAGACACAGATACACACACACACGCACACAACCTCCTTGGTACCAACCTCCCACCATCTATACATAGTAGGCACTCAATAAATATTTCCTGGGTGAGCAAATGCCTCTGCTTATGTTGTTCCTCAGTCAGGGCTATCCTCTACTGGCCTGTTTTTAGAACTTCAGTTTTTTGTGTGTAACCTCCTATTATCCATCCAACCCAAAGCCTGCGCTTTCCTGCCAAACAGATGCTTGTTTCCGCAGAACAGCCCTTGGGACTGGAGATGGGGCGCAGAGGCATCAGCAAAGCAGTTTGCTGTTGGAAGTAAGAGAAAGTAAAGGTGGGAAGAAACTCTTCCCTGAACTCTGGGGGTGGGGGGTGGGGTCAACAGGACTGAGAGGTTCTGGGAGGTTCCACGAGAGTGACAGTCCCATCTGGAGCCAGCAATTTATCAGGACTCCTGGCCCTGGGAGCCACCACCACCCTGCGCCCCCCCCCCCACCCCCCCAGCCAAACTAAGCATGGCTGTGGTCTGGCTACATAATACATAGCTCATCGAGACCTGGAAGAGGGGAGGAAGGGGCCAGTTCAGAGCAGTCCCCCCTTCTTTCCTCTTCACACCCCTCAACCAAAGACCCTCAGAGTCCCTGGCCTGCAGCAGCCACTCGGCAGCAAAAGTTGATCAGAAGAATGTCCTAGGCTGGGGGCTCCTCCAAACCCACCCATTTTCTCACGTGACCCACTCTACCCCTTAACCCTCTTTTTCCAGCAGAGTTCTTCCTGTTCATCACTGGGATCCTTGGTAACTCCAGGAACCCTGGTTCTCCCCACCTCATCTTCCCCAGGAGGCCCGTGGGCCAGGACCCCCTTGAAAAAGTCCCACCCCCACTTAAGTTTCTGGTGGAGGCCCTGAGGGTCCATCTCCCTCAGACCCCAACTCAGGGTGGCCCCGGGCAGCCTTCTCATGAAGTAAAATCTCAGTCACCAGGTCTGATATGCTGTTGGTGGCACTTCATTTGAGTTAAATCGGGAGCAGCAAATTTGCCCGCTGGCCCCGGTCAGTGGGGAACTGGTAGCAGCTGCCTGGAGCCCTGGGTTAGGGAAAGGAGGCGCATGAGCGAAGCAGGTTTGCAGAGTGGGTGCCGGAGGGGAAAGATGGCATGCATACAAAAGGCATACCTCTGCCATCCCTGGGTTGGACGGGACCCTGCCTAGGGCTCTCTCCCCATACAAACCTGGGGAAAGTGAGGAGAGAGTGGCGGGGGTGGCAGCCACACATTTGGTCCCATCATGGGGCTTCTACCGAGCCCATCTCTGGATGCCTTTGCTGCTGCGACTCAAGCCTGGGCAGGGACAGAAATCAGAAAAGAGAAGGCTACACTGCCATCTATCGCCAAGGGACAGCCTTATGCACTGAGCACCCACAGGTCCATGTTCACCTTGCATCCCTAACGGGGTGGATGGAGAAGCCCTGGGTCTTTCCTGGTTCATGGCCTGGGGCAGGGACTCACAAGAGGATGAGAAGGATAAGACTGGCCAAACACCAAACCACCAAGCTCTTCTGTCTCCAGACAATTGCCCTCAAGCTGCCCTGATCAGAAGGAGATAAAAGCTGTCCTGGGCAGAGGAACATTGAAAGAAGGGGATAAAGAGAGAGGGGCATGGAGGCGGAACAGAAAAAAAAAAAAAGGCAATGCGGCAACAGAAAGGGGCAGAGGGAGAGCAAGGGGAAGAGAGAGAAAAGAGAAAGGGATGGTGAGGAAAACAGGGAAAGAGAAAGAGAGAGAGAGGGAAAGAAAAGGGGCAGAGAGGGTGAGGACTGAGACAGGGCTAGGTCTCTGAAAGAACACAGAAGAAACTGCTAGAATTGGTGCCTCCACAGGGCACGGGGCAGGGGGAGGAGGTCAAGGGTGAAAGACCCTTTTGTTGTTGTCGTTTTCACCTTTTGGATTTTGGTCCATGTGACTGCATTACTTGTACGAAATAATGGTCTGATTTAAAAAAACCAGTTAAGGGGCGCCTGGGTGGCTCAGTCAATTAAGCATCTGACTCTTGATTTCGGCTCAGATCGTGATCTCACGTTTCGTGAGTTCAAGCCCAGTGTCAGGCTCTGTGCTGGCGGCATGGAGCCTGCTTGGGATTCTCTCCTTCTCCTCTCTGCCCCTCCCCCCTCTCAAAATAAATAAACATTACAATAAATAAACAAACAAACAGACAGATAATGAAAAACAATCAAAGAACCAATCAAAGGACCCCAGTTTTGCCAATTTCTGTCCATGTGGCCGCAAGCAAGTCACTTGCTAGACTCCTGGTCTAGAACACGGGACTGTCATTAGCTACATTGAGGGTTGTTTTGTGGCTCCAGGAGATCTTGCAAACAAGTCTCCCAGCCCTGGGTCCGGGGCACAGAGAAGTGTTGCAGGCCCCGGCAATGAATGGGAGTGACTTTGGAAGCATTCCATCCCATCTCTGAGCCTGTTCTCTCTTCCACGTCCCTCCCGCCGAAAGGACAACCACCAACCTCCCAAAGAAAACGCTATTATACGAGTAGTACACGAGCCAAGCCCTGAGTGTATGTTCACTGTCTCACAGTTGATCCCTCCCTGGACTTCATGCCAGGATGACCGGGTCGCCACCACCCCCTCCCCCACCCCACCCCACCCCCCATCAATCCAGAGTCAGGAGAGACAGGGACAGAAAGGTTAAGAATGGAGGCCATGGCCCTTCCCCCAGTGCTGGAAACGGTCACTTTATTGGTTGGAAAAGACAAAAGCTGTGCTCAGCTCTGGAGGGAGTGCAGAGGCCAGAAAGAGGGGAGCCCAGCTGGGCTGGAGCCAGGCAGGGCCGGGCAGAAACTTCCACTCCCCCACTCCTCGGGTGGTGGCGGCTAGAGCTGGAGGAAGAAAACCATAATAATACATCAACAGCAATACGCAAAATACTAGACAAGAAGACAGAGCTTAAATTCTGGACCAAAACCCCCCCGACTCCCCCCTTCCAACACACACGCACAGCAAAGCCTCACCTTCCTGAGGCCCTGGGGCTCTGCCTGCACTTCTCTGCAGGTCCTGGACTCACCTCTTCTGCTTCAGACCTGCCCGGGACATACCTGGGTAACCGTGGCCCAATTGACCGCTGGGGCCTTCCTGAGGGACAGCCATCATTTATCTCCCTCAAAGCCCTTCTGCCACCAGGAAGTTAGAATGTCTCCATTCCTTGGGTTAAGCTGGGATTCGCTGGTCAAGGAGATCTTATTGAACTCATTTTACGAGCAAAATAATTGCAGCCCCGGGAGGTAAAAAGGCTAGTGAAGTGAAATCCACACCCGGGTCTTCCTGGCCACCAAGTCCAGCCACCTACTGGCAGTCAGGGAGGCAGGAGATGACTGGCATCACTGGAGAGCTCTGGGCCCTTGGAGACCGTGGTTCCCTCCCAGGCACTGAAGGGACACCTTGAAATAGCACCCACAGGGCCTCGGGCACACCCTCCCCTCTCTGTAGCCTCAGTCCTCTCACCTGGGCAATACCGGGCCCCACCAGTGACCTGTCAATCCCCCGGGGTGAGGGCTTATCAAGGCTGCCCCACCATCAATACTGAGATGTCAACCAAAGGGCACTTCCAGGTTCTTGCTCCCCCTGCACCTCACCCCACACCCGACCTTCCAGTCGTCCCTGAGGACTGGCCAGGATCATCCCTCTGCACAGCCTGCTCCTTCCCACCACCACGCCACCTCCCACCCCATGAGGCTTTCTCCTCTGTTCCCCCAGCGCTCAACCCTTCCCTCAGTGCAGCACTGATGACAGGCTCTCCGAGTGTCCGTCCATCCGTCTGCCTCAGCCACGGGGCTGCAAGCCCTGTGACGAAGGGCAGTGGACACCTCCTGCCCCAGCACCTGGCACAGAGACCTGGTCACAGTGCCCGACGTCCCCAAGGGCCAACCAAACACGAGCTTGGGGTCTTGTATTTACTCCCTCACACTTACTCTAGGACTTGATATTGTTTTATTTTTAGTTGTTACTAGAGGAAGAGAGGCTCCATAATCCTTTCCTTACATGGGCAGAGCCACCAGAGGTGGCCAGATGTGGCCCCGGCCTGCTACAGAGCAAGTGCCCCTCACACTTCAAATATACATTTGATGTCTGCCGTGTGTGTCCTGAGAAGCCACGCTTTGGGCGAAACTAAGGATCAGCCTTTGGCCTCCCACTGGCCACATGCAAAGAGCCTCTCACCTCCCCACCTGCTCCTGACACTGTCCACTGTCCTCTCTCCCAGGGCACAGCTGCTCCCCCAACTGCTGACTTTCTAAGTGCATGCTAAGGCAACAGAGGAAATCTCTTTCCCTCACAGCCCAATTCATCAGCTGTCCCCTCTGCCTTCACATACGTCCCAAACATAGCCACCTGCCTCCCCTGGTCTATCACCTCCCAGCTGACTCCCGCAGGAGCCTCCTAGCTGGTCTCCTGCTTCTGCCACTGCCCCTCTACAGCCTATTCTCCACCCGGCAGTCGGAGCAATCATTTCCAAATCTGAGTCAGAGCACGTCCATTTCCACGGCGGCCACATCTCCGGGTCAAGACTAAAGTCCTGTAATGACCTATCAGGCCCCTAAGACATGCTCCACTTACCCCTGACCGACCTTCCTCTTCCTGTGCCCTCCTCGCTCTCACCCAGCCTCCTGGCTTTTCATGAAACACCAGGGATGCTCCTGCTTTTTGCACCTGCTGCCCCTTGCCTGTGACACTCCCCCCAGATATCCTCACGCTCCCTCCCTCAAGTTCTGGCCAGTCTTTGTTCAAGTGCTGCCTTCTGGGTGGGACCTTCCCTGAGCATTCCTGTGGGGGAAAAAAAAAAAAACAAAAAAAAACGGCAACCCCACTTCCTGCCCACCCTGCCCCACCCCTACTCCCCTTCTGTTTCTTTTTTCCTCCGGGGTACTTTTCTCCCTCGAACATTCTACAGAATCTACTTCCTTATTTATTTTTCTTTGTTGCCCATTAGCACATAAAACACGTCAGAGTTTTTGTCTGATTTGCTCACTCATGGGCTGCCCTCAATACCCAGAGCCGTGCACGGCACATGACAGACAACAGATACTTGCTGACTGGATGAAAGCAAGTAAATGGACAGACATGAACAGAGCTGTGTTCTCCAGGTCCTCCTTTTCAACCATCTTTACCCATAGGCTTCGGTGCACTTCCTTCCCCCCCCCCCCCCACCTACCTCAGAAGACGGGAGTGATGCAGGACATCTTCCCGCAACCATTGTAGCAGCATTTCAACAGGCCAGGACACTGGCTGTCCACCTTGCACTGGTCCTGGCAGAGGCCGAGCTGGGGGAAGTCAGTGTTCACGTGGGGGCAGGAACCTTGCTTTTCTGGGGAGAAAAAGGAGCAACGGGAAGTGGGCAGAGGGGATGCCGGGAGATGAACACCCCTCCCGGCACCCCCCCCCACCCCGCCCCCGTGTCACAAACAGTAAAGCTGCCCGCCTGTCTGAGTTGATCCCAGAGTCGCCTAGCAAGACCGTCTGCAGACCTCTCCTCCTCCTGCTCCCTCCACCCTCAATTTTCAAATCATAGGACGTGAGGTGGAGGCCCAGCTCTGCCTTTTCCTATCTCTGCGGCCTAACGTGGGAGCAGAAATGTCCCAGAGCCGCTGTGCCTTCGGGTGCTACGTGAAATCAGCGCTGCCCACATCATGGGGTTGTTGTGAAGCCATGGGGGCCGTGCACATGCACTCCTCACTGAGAACCAAACTGCTTTGCGACAGTGATGAGAATGAGCACTGCTGCGTTAGCACTTGCTTAGCTCCTACCGTGTGCCAGGCATTATTCTCTGCACTCGACATATATTAACCCCTCTAATCCTCACAATAATTCTACAAGAGGGAGAGGTACTGTTAATATTTCCTCAGGTTACAGATGAGGAAACTGAGGCACCAAGAGGTTAAGTAATTTGTCTATTACTCCACCCATGGAGGCAGGACTGGAAACCCAGGAATCGGGCTTCAGAGTCTGCGCACCAGACACCCTGCTGCTTCGTAAGCTGTGCACGTGTGACGGTTTGCACACCCACGGTCTCTTCACTCACTCCACGCCCCCCACCCCCCATATACTCTCCCATCCGTGGCTCACTCACAGACAACACCGCAGAGAAGTGCTGCTTACAGTGTTCTTGGTGTAGATCCATTACCTCCTCTAATCCTCACATCAAGTATTTCCTCTGTCGGGGCTGTTTCTAACCCTGCTCCTATCTCAGACCAGGAAAGTGAGGCACAGACAGGTGCCACCAACACCACACCGCTGGTAAGAAGCGAAACCAACACCTGAGCCCAGCCTGTCACCACCCATTTACACACACATACACACACACACACACACACACACACACACACACACTCACCCTATGCTCAACTTCCTGGGTCAAGGAGAAGGGAGCTGGGCTCAATTCCCAGAAGCCCCAGGAGCAAGCCCAGCCAAAAGTCAAACACAGGCACAGAAGTGGCTGATTAGCTGCGGAGGACAGGAGTGGCTGATTTCCTAGCACAAAGAAATCCATTCCCTTGCAAAGGGCAGGAGATCTGGATACTGGGCTTCTCTGGGACAAAAGGGAGTCGGGAAAGGGTTACCGACAAATTGTGCCACTATGTATAGAGTATCTACTCTCCACAAACACATCTTCAGTGTGTTATTTCATTTAGCCCTCATGTTAATCCTACAGGGTTTGGGATTATTATCCCCAGTTTGCCGAAGAGAAAGCAGAGGCTTGGAGAGGTAAAGCGACTTTCTCAGGATCACATGACTAGCAGATGGCAGAACTAAGATCCTAGTCGAGGAGGCCATCTGGCTCCGTCCCTCTTCCTGCCTCAGTCTGTCTATCTGAGACAAGGGACCAGAGAAGACGGCACCTAACAGTCAGGCACTCCTTCTGTCCCCAAGGACCTCTCTCGTCTATCTGTGTGTCTGCCTCGTGCTTCCTCTCTCTCAAGCTCCACCTCTCCTGCTTGTCCTCCTCTCTGTGCTCCAGGTTAGAGGCCTCCAGACCCAGGAGCTGCTGATGGGCAGCTGATCAGCCAGCTGATGGGCCAGTCGTCCCTCCACCTCTCCTCTTCCTTGCTCATAAATCTGAGGTCTCTAATTATAAACAGTCCCAGCCACTACTGGTATCTTGGGAGAAATAACAGAGCATGAAGATACAAGGGCTGTATCCTGGATAAAGACCAGTAATCACAATACCTGGGTACCCCAGGTCATATCCCTGCTTCTAGCCCTCGGTTTTCCCTCTGAGAAGTGAGAAGCTTGGATTCCACCTTGTCTAAGCCCATTCCCTGCTCTGATGACCGTCCCCATAGCCTGGTGGGAGGGTAAGCTCTAGCAAGGACCTTTTGTGGACCCCCCAGGTCTTCACATAATTCCCTCTCTCTCCTTACAGTGGAAGAGATTGTTTTAAAGAGGAGGAAGGGGGAAGGGGTGCTCTGGGAGGAGTCCCAGCTTCCTTCAAACCAGCCTTCCAAGAAGGGACAAAAGTTGAACTTCGCTATGACTCTTGCGGAGCTACGGAGTGACGGTGCGGCCTGGGCAAGAGCCTTTCTCTGACGCTCACAACCACATCTTTAAGATGGGCTCGGCGCTCCCCTAATTCTGTAAAGTGTCTTTCCGTCTGGACAGGGGAAGCCAGGGGAGTCTTGCCAGGCCAGGCGCTCCAAGTCCTTCCGCCAGAGCTGGGGGACGCCCCAGGGGAGGGACTCCGAGAGGCCTGAGCGCCCCAGGTGTTGGGACCCAGCCCACTCGCCTGCCCCGGGCTTCCCTGCGGCTCCAACCAGCCGCGGAGGAAACTGCGAACCGGGTGCCCTGACCTCCGGAAACACCTTCCAGCCTGTGCTTGCCCGGAAATCCGTCACGCACCGGGGAATGGAATCCGGCCAGGGGTGGGGGACCTCCCTTCCCCCGCTCCCCCGCTGCGCTTCAGCGCCGCCTTTGTGCCCCCCCCCCCCCCCCCCCGCCCGGGGCCCCGAGAGGGAGCGCACGGCGGATCGGGTTCCATCCGTCTCCACTCTGCAGGGGTCCCTGGGTGCGGCGGGAGCGTCCCCCTGCCCCGATCGCGGCGCTCTGCCTCCTCCAGCGCACGGCGCCCTTCCCCGCCCCGCACGGGGCGCCCCGGGGTTACCGTCGGGCAGGTGGCAGATGGTGCCGCAGCCGGCCTGGCAGCACTTGAGGTTGTCGGCGCATTGGGCGTCAGATTGGCACTCCTGCATACAGTTCAGGTCCGCCTGCAGCTGGGGGCACACGCCCGTTTTCTCCGCTTCTCTGCCTGGGAGGCCGACGGTCAGTGGGGCCAGGAGCCCTAGTCCCGGAAGACGCCCACCTGGGGCCCCAGATCGCCAGCTCCTAGGAATTAAGTCTCTGGCCCTAGGCGCCCCCCTTACAGCCTTCAGAGGGCCCCACCTCCAGGCCCGAGGTCCCCGACACTTGTGAGTACAGGGTTTACCTAACCCTTGTCCTCAGAGCCCTCAATCCTCGGGGGACACCCCCCCCCCGCACAGCTGAGCATCTAGAAGCTTCCGATGTGTCGGCAGAGGGTCCCCCCACCCGCCACTAAGTCTCCACCTTCGGCACAGAGCCTCTGCCCCAAATTTCAGTCTTCGTTGGTCTCCCCCACCTCCAGCACATTGGACCCCACACCTTCAGCTCCAAGGGTCACCACCTTCAGGCACCAGGGAATCCTCAAATTTTGGTCTTCACGGGTGTCCCCACTTCCGCCCCCAGGAATCCCCATTCCTCCAGCTCTCAGAGAGGCTACGTGCAGCTAGCCCCGGGCCTGTCCTGGCGCTCCGGGAGCGGCCCCTCTGGGCGCCGGGGTACCCCCGCCCGGCTCACCTGGGACAGGGGAGAGGCCGAGCAGCAGCAGGCCGAGGAGGAGGGGGACGGCGTGAAGGCCGGGGCGGCAGGCAGGCATGGTGCTGCGCCGGGCGGGGTGCAGATGTGAGCCGCCGCCCGGATGCGGGGATTTAACGACGCGCGCGGGGAGGAGTGGGGGAGGAGTGGGGCAGGGGTGGGGCGACGCCGGCGGGGGGGAGAGGGCTCAGCGGCCACCGGGGGCGGGCTGCCACCTCACTCCGTTTCACAATCCCCCAGGATCAGATGTCACTCTTGGCCCCGGTGGGAACCAGGAACCTGAGCAGCTTCCAGGCCTGGCGCAGCTAGAGACCAGCTGCGGCCAGACCCTTGTCGCGCTCCTCCCTTCCCTCCTACCCCCTGGGGCCTGAGCACCGGGCTGCGGTGGCGAGGGCCGGGCCCCTGACTCCTGAGTCTCCCTGTAATGCCCGGAGAGGGAAGGGCAGGGCCCACAGGAAAAAGCAGTAGAGCCTGGGGATTAAGTGGTTAGATTTGGGGCAGCTAGATCAGCGTGTTGAAGGGGTGAAGGGTTAGTGATGGAGGGCTAGTGTAGTGATACAGAGCACACGGTAGGGGCTACAGAAAAAGCAGTTGTTTTAAATAAATGAACCCATTTGGCACAGAAACTGAGGCCCATGAAGGTGAAACCCCTTTTAAGAGCCTCACACCATTTTGGACATGTTTCTTTCTCCCTCACCTTGTCTTGTCCTGTCTGTTCTTTTCTTTCTTTCTTTCTTTCTTTCTTTCTTTCTTTCTTTCTTTCTTTCTTTCTTTTCTCCCTCTCTTTTCCACACCAACATTCTGTCAGGGCTGTGTGCCAGGCTCAGTACTCATGGTCTCATGGAGTCTCATTCATCTTCCCAGCAAAGCTATGAATCGAGAATTACTATTATCATCAGCTGTATATGCCAGTCAGAGATTTCGACCTTTCCCTCAAGGTCCCATGCAAAGCTCTAGAGACAAGGTTCTGGACCCACATCTCCTTCCCTTCAAGCGCTTGTGTTTTTTCCCATTCCATCATAAATATTCACTAGGTGCCTACCACATGACACATATCGGGCAAGACAGTTGGTGCAGAGAAATGGAAGGAGCCATCTGGCGTTGACTGCGCGGTGGTGGGGTCTGGGTATGATTTCATCTTCATTATGTCCCAGCTGAGGAAACTTGAATGAATCACCTCCCTGTTCTGAGCTTCCACTCTGTCATCCACAAAGATGGCGACCGTATAAGAATTCAGGGAGAACATGAATGTAATGTTACTGCCATGGACCCGCTGTGTACTCACTGAGAGCTGGGTCCACTTGATTGACATAGGAACTCCAGCCTGGACACACAGCACATTGTAGATCAGCGAGTGTGAGAGCTCGATAAATGGTGTCTCCTGTAACCAACGAACCTGATAAGTATATACCCAAGCTTTAGAATCCAGGCTGGCAAAGGTTAGGGTTAGCCAGGGCATTAGACAAGACCCTTCCTGCACCAACAATCTGAGGCTCTGTAAGCCCCAGGAGGTCTTTGCTGCTGGAGGCTAGAGGGTATTTGGGGCACCGACCATTGGGATGACCGGTGAGTAGGGCTTTGGTGACATGAATATATCAGGCCACTGTCCCCACATATGGCTCCTGCTAAAAGAGGCCGAGAATGCCTCCCCCAACTTCCCATGCCCGTCCTGGGGTATAGACATGTGCCATGGTTGCAAGGGGCCAGGGCTGTTTACTGAGGTCGGAGAACAGTCAGCAGCAATGCGGCAGGAGCCAGGTGGGGGACAGCACTAGGCACACTCCTGAAACTCAGTCTAGGGCATACAAAAGGCTAAAAGCCTTTGGACCCAGTTGGCTACTGGGCTGTATTCAGCCTTGGGCACAGCTTCTTTCTTACACAGCTACCCAGGCAGGGAAACTGCCCAGCCATGCTCCTCCCCAGCCTTTACACCCCCCACCTCCCAACCCCGCCCCACCTTCCCTACTGGCTGGCTCCGGCTTCTTGCAGGAATGCCACTTAGTCTGAAGCTGAGGGGGTTGGGCAGGCCAGAAGATGGAGAAGAGTTTCCTCTGCCAATGGCCGACAGCATGAAAAGATGTTTCACTTTTGTGATCTTAGGCTCTGTGCTAAGAACATGCATATATATATTTCCCTTCTCCATAAAAGGTAATAAGGGCAGAGGCTTTAGAACCAATACATTTGGGTCTGAGTCAGGGATTGGCCACTTCCTGGTGTTAAATAACACGAGTTAAATGGAGTAAATTTTAAAGACCTAATTAGCTTTGCTAATTGATTCATGAATGGGGCAACATTCCATCCAGCAAGTAGAGGGGAGCTCCAAAGGGGGCTACAGAAAAGGAAAGGTTTTTAAAGGTAAAGAAGGAGCAGAAAAAAGGAAATCATTAACAAAGTATCTATTGTCTTGGGCAAGGGTCACCCTCCTAAGAGAAATAGAAGGGGTGAATGGGTCAGTTTCCTAGGGCTGAGCAGGAAATTCCCATGTTGACTAGTGAAAAGTTACATTTCTAGGGGGTTGAGACTGCAGTCAGGTTGGGTGTTAAGTCTTGGTTTACTGACTTGGGGCCTGAACCTAGGTGAAGCCACTTGGGGCCTGTGGTTTTCTTTTTAAAATCACTCCCTTTTGACCAGAATCTCAGCTTAACTGAGAGATGGGCTCAGAATTTAAGGCATTAGCTCTACTCTCGGCTACTCTGTAGTTCTTGCAGCTTCTGCTGATCCCTTGGGTGGTATCACAGGTCATGATGTTTTTGGTCAATCGCTATGATATTCACAGGTTATGACTTCAGGTTCACATGCTTTCAATTGGTCATCTTTGTTCCTTTTTTGACATTGCAGTCTCAGAGAGATCATTTACTTGGTGGTTAGTGGCTATGAACACACATTTAAAGCTTTTGAGAGAGTATGATTATGATTACTATAAACTGGATAATTCCCAATATTTGGTCTGCCCTTCGAAGCCGTGGTCCCCAAGACTCAAGCCAATCAAAATTAAATAAGTGAAAGAAAGACCCCACTGAAGGAATCGCTCTTTCAAGCCAAGTAGCTTACTCAGTGATCTTATGTAATTGAATTTCAACTTCCCCAGTAGTGTTAATCCAGGTATAGCAGGTGGTGTCGACCACAGCAGACATCCCCTGGTTCAGATAAAACATAATCAAGGGCTATTTTATTATCAAGAACAACTTTGGCCAGAGAGTCTAAGGGATCTTCATTGGGCAGCTGTTGCTTTAGCAGCAGATTTTGCAACAATTTCAAGAATTAATACATTCCTGATCACAGCCTCATTTATATTTATCCTTAACCAGGGAGGTAGGAACCTACCAAAAGGAGTGAGTCCTGAATCATGAAAGCCTCTTGGTAGGTCCTTATAACTCATGATGTAAATTTAGGGAATGTCTCATTTTGCTTATGAAACATTAGGAGCACAGTTAGATTTTCTGCTATCCTGAGATAAAAACTAGATACTAATCCCCTTAACAGTGACCTGGGAGATACAGATGAGGGCATTACTTTCCAGGCCAATGCCAGAGCAAAGGAAAGGAAAAGAAGGAGAAAGAGTGTCGCGTTTAATTAAAGTATGAAGTCGATCAGTCATCTTGGGAGGAAGTAGTCTACCTGGAAGTCAGTTACTTCTCTTCCTCTGCCAACCTGATTTGGAGATCTCCGGTGTCTGCACAGGATCAGGTGACAGGTGGAGCCTCATTTAGCTGTGTAATGTGGACTCAAGGGTCAATGCCTTCTAGTTTTGCAATAGTGTTAGTCATCAGGAACACTTGGTAGGGTCTTTTCCAACAGGGCTCGAGGGCTGTCTTCCTCTGATGACATTTCTAAAATACCCAGTTACCAGGCTTTAGAATGTGACCAGCAATTTCTTTTGCATTGGGATCTTTGAAGTCTCCCTTAACCTGTTGATGATAGGCTTGAGCATAAGACTTTAGAAGCTTACAGCAGCTGGGCATACTAGCATGAGACAAGGGATTGGCAGAAGGTTATACACTGATGAGATTCCAAGAAGTCTGCAAGATTTTCATTAAGGGTTGTATGATTTGTCCAATGAAGTAGGTGCTCCAATCACTGGAGATTATAGAAGGTATATCCCAAGTGGGAAACACATTTTTAACAGTTTTCTCCCTACACAGTGAGGGCATCAGCCTTGCAAGAGGGAAAAGTTTCAACCCATCCAGAAAACATACAAACAATGACAAAAAACGCATCGGTAACCCATACTTGGCAGCAGTTAAAAAGAAATCCAGCTGTAGGTATTCAAAGTGTCTGGAAGAAGGAGGTCTGAGGTCTCTGGAGACAAAGAGAGTTTTTCCAGGATTATGGACCCGACAAATCAGACATTGCTGGTAGACTATTTTTTGCTATATTATACAAGTCTCTGCACCAACGTCCATTCATAATTTGAGTCATCTTAAAGGGCCTCTGATGGGTGAAGGAATGCAAACACCAAAAAAAGAAGTTTGTCAGAAAGCTAGGAAGAACCAAGCAGTTGTCTGGGTTTTCCCATAGCCCTGTCTGCTTAATTTTACAGCCAGTTTCCCCACCTCAATTTCTCTGCTTGGGTTGCTGACTATTGCCATGTTACTAGGACATCAGGATGTCCAAAGGTCTGGCAATGAGGGACCATCATTATAGAAGTAGAATGGAGGTGCCACAATCTTACAAATACAACGTAAAGAAAACTTAGTGTCACTTCTTATTGGACAAAGCTCCCCAAGCAATTGAACACGACAAGTAAGCCTAATGAGTTTAGCAAATCTTTTGGAATGTTTGAGGTCGAAAAGACTTACGCAGACCACAAGTCTAAAAAAAAACAACCAAAACCAAAAAACACTGTCCTTTTAACAGAGAGAAAACCAAATTCTAATGTTGCACCAGCTTACTTTTGATATTAAAACTCAGCTCATTCCAAAAGAAATTGTGCAAAGGATACAAATAAGCAATTCACCAGTAAGTAATGTAAAAAAACACACAAAAAAACAAAAAAACCAACCAAACAAAACCCTCAAAACCCCCACCTTATTCATTCCAATCTTCCTCAGTTCTGACCACACATAAAATTCCTTCCCAACGATTTTTTTTTTCATGAAACTTCTACAACTTTCTTTTTTCACATCCAGATGTTGTCTTCAGCTTTCTCTCTTTAAATAAGAGCCTCACTTCAGGACAAAATTAGTTTCTTTTTCCTCAACAAAAATGAATTTCTATTCCTCATACTTTTTTTTACCAAAAACACACATCTTACTTTCTTGCATAGAGAGCTGTTTCCCTTATTAGAATTTTTAACTCTTAGAAACTTTCATTTCTAGTGAAAGCTAATAAGTAAGCAGCTGTGACCTGTATACCAGCATTCTGAAGATTGGCAAATTGATGAATACATTTCATAATTTTTAGACATGTACTTTTTCATAGTATAGTCTTATTTTATTTTTAAGTTTATTTATTTATTTTGCAAGAGAGAGAGAAAGTGTGCACAGGGGAGAAGCAAAGAGAGAGAGAGAGAGAGAGAAGAGAGAGAGAGAATCCCAAGCAGGCTCCATGCTGTTAGCACAGAGCCTGATGTGGGGCTCAGTCTCACAAACCGTGAGATCATGACCTGAACTGAAGTCGAGAGTCAGACGCTCAACCTACTGAGCCACCCAGGTGCCCCATATAGTCTTTTAATAAAGCACAAAACATGTTTACTAACAGACCCAAGTTTATCTTTAGTTTCCTTGTAATAAGGAAGCCGAAAGTAGATAAACTTAGGTTCAGTAATTAATGTTGCAGCATTTCATCTTATTTGGAAATGATCTAGATATTTAGTGAATTTAACTTAACTTATCGCTTAACCTAACTCAGCAAAACTTGAAGGTGTTAGGTTACCAAAAAGATTTGGGAGATTATTTAAAGTTTACTTAAAAATTGTTTTATTTGATTTACCCCTACATACTTGTTACTAACAATTGTGCTTAGATTACGCATAGAAACTTTATAAGACATCAAAGTCCGTCATTTTCCCAAGCTATTTAAAAAAATTTTTTGGGGGCGCCTGGGTGGCGCAGTCGGTTAAGCGTCCGACTTCAGCCAGGTCACGATCTCGCGGTCCGGGAGTTCGAGCCCCGCGTCGGGCTCTGGGCTGATGGCTCAGAGCCTGGAGCCTGTTTCTGATTCTGTGTCTCCCTCTGTCTCTGCCCCTCCCCCATTCATGCTCTGTCTCTCTCTGTCCCAAAAATAAATAAACGTTGAAAAAAAAAATTAAAAATAAATAAATAAATAAATAAAAATAAAAAAAAATTTTTGGGGGGGGGGTAACAGAGATCATATCAACTTATTTAACTTAAGTAAACCCAGGCAGAATAAAAGTTTTAATTTTGATGCTGATAACTCTGAAGACATGTCTATTTTTTAACTTTATTTTTTTTTTTTAGTAATCTCTACATTAACATGGGGCTCGAACTCACAACCCCAAGATCAAGAGTCTGTATGCTCCCCTGACTGAGCCAGCCAGGCTTAAGCCATGTCTATTTTATTTTATTTTATTTTATTTTATTTTTTAATTTTTTAATGTTTATTTATTATTGAGAGACAGAGAGACGTAAAGCATGAGCAGGGGAGGGGCAGAGAGAGGGAGACACAAAATCTGAAGCAGGTTCCAGGCTCTGAGCTGTCAGCACAGAGCCCAACATGGGGCTTGAACCCACGAACCCTGAGATCATGACCTGAGCTGAAGTTGGTTGCCCAACCAACTGAGCCACCCAGGCACCCTGAGCCATGTCTACTTTAACTAAACAAACAATCAAAATGTTTTCCCAGATCGGGTGAACTTGAAAAAAAAAAATAGGGGTTAGTTTCTATTTTTCTGAGAGTTTTAGAATGTCCAATCCTTACAAGTGCTTACTTTCGAACATACTAAATAGGGCTCTTTTACAAATTAATTTTAGCAATACCGTCCCAAAGTAGAACAGTATCTCACATGTACAACATGCACATGAACACACTGATTTAAAGTCCTTGTAGTTACTAATATTTGTGAAGAAGATTTTTAAAATTTGTACTTGTCCCTAAAATTCTTCTTAAAGAGATATATATAGGAGAATTTGGACACAAGAGACCTTTTAGCAGTTCGTGTTTTAAAAAGGCCTCTTCCCCTCCCCTCCCTTTCTTTTCCTCCAGTCTCCAGTGATTGTGAGCTGTGTTCACATTTCAGAAAACATGATAAGATGTATCATTTTAAGGGACAGAGAAAGAATGCAAGTTTTTCTAAGGACTTTGGTTTTCTAAAGCCTGTAACTTACAAGCTGAAAGTTCAAGACAAATGGGGCAAGTTCAGGGATTGGGAAAGGAAAAGGGGAACCCTAAATTGCCTTCAGACCTGTATTTCCAGTTTTGTAAAATTTGTAAAATGTGGAAAATTGCTTTCAACCCTCAAAGAACTGGTTCGTAACTTAAATGCCATCGTAAGTTGATCCGCCTCTTCCAGCTCCAATCTCCTCACCTTGCTTCTTTCCCTTTGAGAACGTAGTTGTCATTTTAAATATTTCTGGCAGTGTTGAATAGCCCCCCCCCCTTTGGCGTCAGAAGGGTCGCCAAAGGAGAGTGCAGAGAGTATTACCTTTCTGAAATCCAGAGTCAGTCCCCATGAGAGCCAAAAGAAAGAACCAGGCACCTGTCCATCCCAGACAGGCAGGCAGAAAGCCAAGCCCAGTGACAACGAGGCAAGAAGACAGTAGCCATCTCTTGGAGACAAGAAATCAATAGCCAGTGGGTCTGGATTTGGAAAGAAGGGACAGTGTGAAATTTTCTTTTCCTCCCTCGAATGGGCACTACGAACAGAAAGAAAAAAAAAGTTTAAATTCCCGACACAGTCCTCTTTGAGTGGGAGACAGTCCTTTTTCACACATCTAGATCTTTTCAGAAATGGTGGAAATCGGCAGCTGGGGTACTTTCGGTCTAGACTGATACTCATCACACCTCAGATCTAATGCAGAATGTTATATAGTTGTACTTTACAAATGATGGTTAAATGGAACGGTTCAAGCCACGTTTATAGTTGTGCCTCACAATGTAACTGAAATAAGGACTCTCTCAAAATACTTCTTCAGTAAAACATGTATAGTTGGCTGCCCAGGATGAGCAAATCATGAGTATTTATCACCGGCTTGATCTGAATGATTCGCATGCGATCCAATGCCCATATTGTGCCATATCACTTCTCACCAGTGCTGTTGTCACCCTTGTGGAGTGAGTCGTGTGCAGAGCCGTTCATCAGTCTGCCTTACCCTTCATCTGTTCATGGATATCTATCTACCAACTATTTTTAAAAGAGTCATGGGGTAAGAAATGAAGTGTTTGTTCACCATTTCCTAAGGGATTGTAAACTTGAGTTTTTCAACAAGATAAAATTCCATTGTTTAAAAAAAAAAAAAAGTCTAAAGTAAATCCAAAAACCCTAAGGCAGGAACATGCCTGATGAATGCCAAGAGCAGTAAGAAAACCAGTGTAGCTGGAGCAGAGACAAAATTGTGCAGGGCCCTGTGATCCAGGATGTCTTCTCAGCACAATGGGAAGTCATGGGCTAGCTTCAGCTAGGAGGTAGGGGGATGAGATCATCTGATTTATAATTCAGGAAAATCACTCCAGCTGCTCTCAACAAATGGATTGTCAGAGGGCAGCTGTGGAAACTGGAGATACAGTGTGAGGTTTTTTGTTCGTTTTGTTTTATTTTGTTTGCAGTCGACTGAGCAAAGTATCAATGGTAATTGTTCCTTATACTAGGCAAAGGATCCTGAATCACTTGGTGGTGGTCAGTCCGTCCAGAACATCCAGAACACAGGGCTGATTTATTAGACTTGTCACCCTAAAGGAAGATAAAGCCACAGAGAGGTGCTGTGTGGTGACCGATTCATCTGCTGGGATGCCCGTTATTTGTCTGAGCCCCTCCAAGCTGCTATCGCAAAGTACCACAAACAAAAAAAATTATTTCTCACTGTTCTGGAGGCTGGAAGCCCAAGATTAGGACACCAGCACAACCAGGTTCTGGTGAGGACACTCTTCCAGGTTGTAGACTGCCAACTTCTCATTCTAGCCTCATGTGGTAGAAAGAGCTAGCTAGCTCTCTGGCCTCTCCTTAGAAGGGCACTAATCCCATTCATGAAAGCTCCCACCGTCATGACCAAGTTACCCCCCAAAAGCCCAACCTCCAATTTCATCACACTGGGATCAGACTTCCAACATATGAATTTGGGGGAGACATAAACAATCAATCTATTGCTCTTTCTGGGCCCTCCTGGGACAGAAAGGATGGAGATCCACATAATTGTCATGCATGTCATGGGCATCCCAAATGGAAGCATGTTGGAGAACCATGAAATATTCCTACCTCGAGACTAAGAGTAACGTGGCAATGTTTAGACACAACTGCAACATTTTTGACACTCCTTGTAACTCCTTGTTTTGAGAAGTGAGGGTCTATGTCCCCTTCCCTTGAATCTTGGCAGGCTTGTGATTGCTTCAATCAATAGTCTAATAGAAGTGATACTATGGACTTCTGGGGCTAGGTCATAAAATGTCATGCAGTTTCTACCTTTTCTCCTGGAAGTTTCTATCGGAATACTAGCTCATGGAGCTCTGAGCTGCCGTGGAAGAGGTCTGACTATCCTGAGGCTGCCATGTTGTAAGGAACCCTAAGGCACATGGAGAGACCACATGTAAGCACTCTGGGCCACCATCCCAGCTAGCCCAGCCTTACTGTAATCTGAGCCCAGACACATGAGTGAAGAAGCCTCTACCACATGATTCCAGCCCCAGTATGGAGTCACCTCCAGCCGTTTGAGTTTTCCCAGCTGAGGCCCGAAGCGTTATGGAACAGAGACACCATTCCCGCTGTGCCCTGTCCAAAATCCTGACCCATGGAATCCATGAACGTAGTAAAATGATTGTTATTTTACACAAGCTTTAGGATTGTTTACCATGCCAATAGGTAACTGAGCAGGTGAAAAATGTTGGTAGGGTTTTTTATAATCCTATTGGCCTTGTCAGTGAACTATGTAGAATTAGAATAGGCTCTCTGTCAGTTACTGAAGTTAACCCACAGAAATCATTCTGCAGCAGAAGTGAAGAAGAGACACCCAGCAAGTAGGCTCATCATCGGCAAATGGCCATCTACTCCCCATCCCTTGAGAATAGTTAAGAGCCGGCCATTTGGAGTCAAGAAGATCTGGTTTGAAGTCCAAATCTACCACTTCCTCGCTCTGTGACCTTGGGCAAGTTCTGTAACCTCTCTGGGCCTCAGTTCCTTCATTTTAAGGTGAAGATAATAGTTCTAGCCTCATAAGGTCAACATGGATTAAGGGATAGTTTTTTGCAAAGCAACCAAGATAGCACCAACATGTGAGCAATAGCTCTTGTCAAAATGCCATGTAGGTGCCCTGGGCTCTTTATAGCTGGCTCTGCTTCATCCCCTCGGGCTCCAATGTTATCTTCCATCACACTCAGACAGCCTCAAGTTCTGGACCAAGATACTCTGTGCACTCACGTCGCACCAGGTCACGACACCTAAAAATTGTTTGCCTTCGCAACATCCATGATGTGAAGTAGAAAGAGAGGAAGAAGGAAACCCTCCCTTCCTCCCCTCGACATCTTTCCCCAGGGTTTATCTAATCATATCTTCCATGTATTCCTGGGAGGTGGGCAGGGCAGGTTTTATCACACCCACTTCATCGAGGAGAGAACTAAGGAGGAATTGGCATCTCGAGGTCAGGCAGCACCACACAGGTCCTGAGGGCAGCCTACATACACAGCCACTAGTCCAGGAATCAGTGGGGGAGGCTTCACAGAATCGTCTAAGGAAGGAGCAGACATGTACAGCATGTTTTCATGGTGGTTGTTCTTCATGTTATTTCATGGGGGCACCTAGCACCACCCTCCACAGTAAATAGACCCGACTCCAGGGTCACCTGACAAGGCAAGAACAGGGCTGCCTTCTCCCTGTTGTTGCTGTTGTTCAACTCAGTCCCCAGGCCATATCATCGGCCCCTGTTACACCGTCTTCCATCTAGAAGAATCTCCAATATTCACCTCTAACCCGGACCTCTCTCCATTCTTGGTGCATTATATTCTCTTCCTGGTGGCCAGTGGGTGACTTGGAAAAAATTAAATCAGGCCATGACACTCCCATGCTCCAAGCCCTTCAGTGGTTGCCCACCACACCTGGAATCACAAGCGAACGTGGTGCCACAGCCTGTGAGCGAGCCCCTGCCTACTTGTGTATTTTCTCTATGCAGGCCTTTGTGTTCTTCGACCATCCTGGATCTTTGCATTCCTTCTCCCACCCGCATCCCCCCAGTACTCACATGGTTCCTCCCTCACTCCATCCAGAACCACCTGGACTAATGTAGCCCTCTTGGCCCTGTACTCCGTGTCCCTCTCTTCCTAGCAGCTATCACTATCTGAAACGTATGTTGCTCATTACCATTTACTTGTGTACCATCCCCCAGCCCCACCTAGAAGGGCAGCTCCATGGCTATGACCCAGAGCCTAGAACAGTGCCTGGCACACACAGTGGGCACTCAGTTAGGACACGGTTATTGAGTCCTTCCTGAGTGTAGACACTGACGTCTTTACATGAATTAACTCCCTGGGTCCTCACTAAGAACCAAAGAGGTAGGTAATCTTACTACCCGTCCTGCTTTGCAGGTGAATCAGACGATGACAGAGAAGTGAAGTGGTTTATTTGCTCGCACAGCTAGTGAGTTGGCAGAGCCAGAGTTTGAGGCCATGGAGTCTGGTCTTTGCTTTCAATTACCACATATACTCTCCCTAATAAACATTTGCTGAACGAGCGAATGGTTGAATCAACATCGACTCAACATCTTCGCCTCAACGCTCTACAGGCACCATGGACTCAACATTTACAAGACTGAACTCACATCCTTCCCCCAAAGACCTGCTTCCCCATTCTCCCAGAGAGCAGACTCTTGTCCTTGATTCTTCCTTTTCCTAACCTCCCCTGTGAGAAATCCATCAGTAAAGCCTGTTGACTGTGCTTCTCACCATCTCCTCCCCAGGCCATTGCTCTCTGCTGAGTGCAGGCCACTCTCCTCTGCTGTCTAGACAACTGTCATGCCCCCACACCACAGGCCCCACCCTTCCTCCCATCCAGCCAACAGGTTCTGAGATGCCCAGGCCCTTTCTCTGGCCTTTGGATAAAGCCCCAAACTCTTAGTTTGTTTTGCAAGACTCCTTGGGTCCCTACTTTTACTCCCATCACCATCTCATCCTGGCCTCCTGCTTATTCTCACAGTGTCTTCTCTTCTGCAAAAGCCACCTCTTGCTTTCCCGTCTGCTTAGAACACTCTCCCCCTTCACACACACCTTCCTCCAAGTAACTCTTGCTCACCCCTCGGGTCTCAGCTGCAAGTTCACGTCCCCAGGGCATCTCTCCCATCCACCACTACAGCCTCCACACTTGACCAGGTCCCTTGCTAACTTTTCCGTCACACCTTGCCCTCCCCCTTCACAAATGGTCACCACATTCATTGTTAACCACTTGTTCAATGTCTCACGGGAATTCCTGATCGAAGGTGAAGACCGTGAGAGTAGAGATGGTCCTGCATGCAGATGCACAACAAGTATTGTATATTAATTATCCCTACTAATTTATGATTTATGAACTCACTTTCTCTACAAAAAAACACACTTTTTTTAAAGCAGATACCAAAAGAGCCAAATCCTCCCTGTCACGGGGGAGGGGCGGCACTTCCTCCTGCTGCCACCAGGGGGCAGGCAGAGCTTTCCTCAAAGAGAGGTTCCTACCCGCTGAAGACGAGGTGTCCTTGATCCCAAAGAAAATCAGAGGTATCTTCCATCTCCTGCTCACACTTTTGAGAGACCGGAAAGTCAAATTAAAGGCAAGGTGGGGTGAGCGCGAGAATGGACCTGGGTGAGGCCTATCACTGAAGCAAGAGGGCTTTAGTTACCCCTGAGGAAGCCTGGGACCCATTTGGAAGAGAGATTGTGACATTCCTTGGGCACCGGAGGGACTTTCCAAGGGCAGACTTCCGGGAGGTGACACTACGGAAAAAAAAAAAAAAAGTTTATTTGTTCCTTTCTTAAATGCCACCAATGGCACGTTTAACAAGCAGTCAAGAACCAAAGAAACTAAACACATATGTGCTTTTGGGTAAGTTGTTTTGGTGTGTGGTGTCCAGAGCACTTCGGCACCATAATCATCATAGTCCTCAAAAATAATCAAACTTGCGGGGCGCCTGGGTGGCTCAGTCAGTTAAGCGTTCAACTTTGGCTCAGGTCATGATCTCACGGCTCATGAATTCAAGCCCCTGGAGCCAGGCTCTGTGCTGAAAACTCAGAGCCTGGAACCTGCTTCAGATTCTGTGTCTCCCTCTCTCTGCCCCTCCCCTGCTCGTGCTCTCTCTATCTCTGAAAAAATTAATAAACGTTAAAATTTTTTTTAATTAAAAAAAAAAATAACCAGACTCATGAATGTCTGAAAGCAGACACCACCACCCTGTTTGACAAAGAAAGTAACTGTGGCTCAGAGAGGTGAAGCAACTTGCCCAAGATCACACAGCAACATCCAGAGCTACTCCTCATTAGTATCAAATCTGTTTTTTATTACACAGTTTTAAATTAGCAATTAAGTAATGCATTTATTAATAGCAGTATTATTGCTGTTATCAGAGCTCTTGTACTCTGCCAGCCACTTGTACAAAGCATTTTACAAACGGCATATCATTTTAATCCTCCCCATAATTCTATGAGATTGATACAAGACAGAACAAAGCAGCCCCTGGCTTACTTCTGAGAGCTGACCTGGCACTCACAGTTGACCTTTGATGTTCTCCTGCTGAACACAAACAATTTCACAGAACATCAGCATCAGACAAAGCCCTTCTGTGCCTGTGGTGGACCAAGAGAAAAACAAGGCCCTCTGTGATCTTGGTTGAACAAAGAGTGAGCACTGCACAAGCCACAAAAATAAGCAAGCATCCCCTATCGTAGCCAATCTGGAGGACGGTTCCTTCTTTATCAACTATGGCTGTAACGTCTACCTAGCATTCCCTTCTTATTGTTGGGGTTAAGATACCCAGTCAGAGAACCGCCCCACTTCCTGACAACATCCGATCCAGAGCAGAGCCAGCTTCCTTGAACCTGTCCCCAAATCACCCGACATAAGCCCAAATCCCGTAAGTCCTTTCTAACGTCCTCTTAATGAGATGTGTGTGTGCGCTCTCCCTTGCCGCAACGAGTAATAAACCCAACTCGTTCCAGCAGAAACGGGAATGTTTCTAGTGATCTTTGGATGGAGACATCAAAAGATATTCTCATTACCCTTGTTTTATAAATAAGGAAAGTGAAACTTGGAAAGGTTGAGAAATTTGCCCAAGACTACAAGGTAACGTGTGACAGAACCAGTTCTGTCTCTGTCTCTCTTCTGTTTAGCAATCCTGCTATGTGAACACTCTATGGCTCACTTTCCTCATCTGTAGTGAGACAGTTAGACTGCTCTCCCGAAGCCCCCTCAGCTCATGTCTTCCCGGAAAGCACTGTCAAGGGCGTCTGCTTTGCAAGAGCTGGGAACTCTGGCTATGGGGCCTCCCTTTGGCTGAGCACCCCCTGGAGTTTGAAGAAGTCCCACAATGCCTTGTAGCTGGGAAGGTTTAATGATGAACCGAAGAGTGGTACGTCCTAAGAAATATCTCCATGAGCTTACACCCCACCTCCTCCCTGCCCCCCTCAAGATCTTCTTTCAGTTGTCCATATTTTCACATTATCTGATTGCCACTCTCTTGCCTAACTAGGGGAAGCAAGTCAGGAGGGCGGTTCGAAAGCTCTTACCCTACCGACCATCCTGTTCTTACATGAACCTCTCTCCCCCCACACAGTGAGGTGGCATTCTAGCAGCCTCTGCATAAATTGTAGGGAGCTGAAAAAGAGGGATTCCTCCCACTTCAAGTCCCAAGAATCTGAAAGCTGATAGAGGGGACTTAGCAAAATGTTGCACAAGAACCTAAAAGACACTTGATGGGAGATGGGAGTACTTTCTTGATGGCCATCTCCCAGTCTGTGTACAATTGTCAGTGGGTGGGTTTCTCGGGAGTAGAGTCAAGACCAATGTGGCAAGCCCGGGCAGGGGTGAGGGAGAGACTTACTGGTTCAAAGAGAAAAAGAGGGTATTCTAAATATGACTGTCTGAGTCGCTCCTTCTCCAGCAAAGGGCAGTACAATTTAGTCAATTATAATCCTAGCAAATGTTTCAATTGCACTAATTATATGCCGGGCTCTCTGGTCTAAGGGATCAGCATGGATTAAGTCATTTATCCTCCCAACAACCCCACGTAGGGAGAAGATCGGAACAGAGAGGTTAAATAACTTGTTCAAAGCCACATAAACAGTGTGGCACAAGATATGTGCCCTACCCTTACCTCTGGGAGCTGCCACGTTCAGCGCTGCTGGCTGACTTCCAACAGCCACTACCGGCACGTCTTTGCCCGAGGGCTTTCTTGGAAGCCACGCAAGGAAAGCCTGTGAACAGAACAAGCCAGAAGTCCTCAGCCAATGAATAACAGGGAGTTGGTGTGTAAACACTTTTCCCTCTCCTCTTGGGGGAGGTAACTGCAGGGACAGTGTTCTACCCACTTCCCTGAATCCCCATGTGATTAAACACCAGTCACAAACAGAGGTAGTGGGCTTGAGAACTCAATGTTTATTGCCTGCCTCTCCTTCCCTCTCTCACCTGCCTCCATCTTACATAATAAGCTACTTGCCTCTGCTTCTTAAGAGCCCCAAATTCAGACAGACGCAGGCATTTGGACCCTTGCAGCCTGGCTGGAGAGGCTGGGCTCTCACCTTCTGCAGTCTTCCTCCATCCAAAGGACAAAGGCTGAGGTCGATCAGGTCCACATTTTGCCATTTCTTTGCTATTATGGGTTGAATTGTGTCCCCCTCAAGAAGAATGTGTTGAAGTCCCAACCCCGAATACCTCAGAATGGGGTCTTATTTGGAGATAGGGTCTTTACAGAGATCAGAGTGAAGATAAGGTCAGTAGGATGGGCCCTCCCTATGACTGGTGTCCTATAAAAAGGGGAAATCAGCATATGGAAGGAATGCCATGAGGAGATTGGATTTATGCTGCCCCAAGCCAACGAACTTCCACGAACTAGGAGAGAGGCCTGAAGCAGATCCTTCTCAGTGCCTTCAGGGAGATCATGGCCCTGCAGACACCCTGGTCTCAGGTTTCTGGCCTCCAGAACTGTGATAGAATAAATAGCTGTTGCTTAAACCACCGAGTTTGCAGTATTTTGTTACAGTGGCCCCAGGAAATGAATTTGCCAGCTACGAGACATTACCAAGCCCCCGTTTCCTCCCCCACAGGATCCTTAGGGTGATTAAATCACATGCTAAGCACAGAGCCCATACATGGAAAGTGCTCCCCAGATGGGTAATCGCTCTTGTTGCAAGAGCCCTCCCCTGCACGCACACACATCTACAGGAAAGGGGTTCCTTGGACAAGTGGACAATTGAGCCCCATACTCCTTCCTTTCTCCTTCCGAGCCCACAACTGACCTGGCCCCAAAAGGTAAAGAACAAAAGTCTGAATGGAAAAGGGGCCTGAAAGTCACCCAGGGGTTTTGTGTGGCTTGGGGTAGTCGCGAGGAGGTAGATGGCCCTCTGATGGCTTCGCTTCCCTTACTGGTTCGGCCCAGTCTGAAGGCAGGAAAAGGAGAGACGCCACAGGTCTGCAGGAGAACGTGAAGTACCACCACTTTGGCAGACTGTATCAGCGAAGGTTCTTAGCTGCCCACAACAGAATCCACTCAGGTTAGCTTAATGGGAAAACGAATTTATTTAAACACAACGCAAAGAGTTTGAAGTCCTAGACCGGAAAATGTACAGCATCACTGAGGGGGGAAAGGGGCTTCTTTGGTGAAAGCACTCCTTCTGCCACGATGCTTGGAACTGGGTGCCAGAATTCTACCGCCGTCTACCCTCAAAGCTCAGTGATATTGGGGGATGAAGGTGAGGATGCAGTGAGGATGAGGTCGGGGAGGAGTCCTGGCTTCCAACCTCTCCCCTTATGCTCACTCTGCTAGCGAGGAGATGTGCTCACGCATTGATTCGTTCATTCCACAGATATGTATGGACCGTCTCCTTCGTGCTGGGAGCCACGCTAAGTGCTAAGGATAAAGCGGTGGGAAAGAACAAAGGTGCTTGGTTCTTGCTCCTGTGGTTTTGGGGTCTACTGGGTAAGGCAGAGACAGGGCTAAACCAAGTAGGCCCATGCGGAGAAGGAAGGAGGCAGGGCTGTGCTAAGGAGGGTAGGGTTGAGGAGGCTGAGTTATTTCAGGAGGCAGCCACAACCCAGCCCTGCTGGGGCTTCCTCCAACTTCAGCATCTCAGGGGAGTTCAGGAGAAAAGAATGTGTTGGCTGTCATCGCTGAAGTCCCTGACCCACATAGCTTAGGCCCTGACAGGTCCTGGATGGTCCCAGGAATGAGCACCCTGGATCCTCCCCACTATTGGGATGGCCGGCAAGAAGAAAGGGAGCTTACCAAGCCTCCGTGGTGGCTGCTCAGGAGCACGACAGACCACTCAGCAGGGAGCCTGCCTCAATGTTTCCAGCTGAAAAGGGGGTGCGGGGGGGGGCTGGCTCGGATTATCTCGGGGCCACCACTAGCAGGGACGTTCTGTGGAGCTGGTCCATGGAGAGTGTGCTCAGTGTGTGTTTTCCCAAGACACTACGGCCACTTTCTCCTCAGGAAGTGGTGAGGGGCACCGGGCTCCTGGACCCCACCTCTTCCCTGCCCCTTCCCCTCCCTGCCTTGCCCCCCACCTCACCCACCTGTTTTGGGCTCTTTCCCACCAATTCAGGTGTAGGTGCACACCTGCTCACCCCAGAAGCAGTCCTCTTTCCCTCTGCAGCCACCATATGAGAAAGTCTGGCAGTGCCCAGCGTCGGCGTTGAAGAACCACTGATCTTCAGGACCCTGCAGCAACCCGGGTAAGGGAGCTCCGGAGAGAAGGCCGGCTGCAGCCTACTGGGGTGCGAGGGGGCTCTGGGTCACTTATGAGGTGTCAGCACACCTCAGTCTGCACAGTGCACAACTGAAACAGCCCACATGCCTCCAGACAGTGGTAGGGGGTGGGGAGCATGAGGTGTGCAACCTCCATTTGGTGGCCTGCTTTCTGGGGCATTACTCTTGATTTTGTTACGTGTCACAATTACATAGTGATAATGTAAAACAAAAAAAAAGGTATATAATTAATGAAGTATTTATGGGTTAACTGGCAGGATGCCTCAGATTAGCTCCAAAAAAAAAAAAAAAAAAAAAAAAAAAACCACAAAAAACTCCAGAAAAAAAAATGACAGACATAAATAATATTCTCCATGTGTTGATAATTGCTGAAGCCGGATGATGGGTACATGGAGATTTATTACACTATTCGCTGTATTTTTATGTATGCTTGAAAGCTTATACTATTTTTAAAAAATGTTTTAAAGAATCCTGCTGTAATGAAGAAAGACACGGAAGCAAATGTAGCCGTGTGTTAACCATGGCTGCCCCAAGGGGCTGGGAATAATGGGATACTGAGGGGATGTGGCGTTGTGATTTATAATAAGAACTATATACTTGATCTTCCTCCCTTTCCTGGCACAAAGCTCCTAAAACCTTTGGCATTCCCCAAATGATGAGAGCCATAAAGGTGTCTTTCTAACCATAAAGGTGTCTATCTAACCTCAATGATGTTACTTTTGGAAAGCTCCTAAGTAACCAAAGGAGAGGGATTTGTTGCCAGGGGAACCAACAGTGTGATTTAAGGGTTGGAAATTTCAGCCCCGTCCCCTGCCTTCCAGGAGGGGAGAGGGGCCAGAGATTGGTTTAATCAACCATGGTCAATGATTTTATCAATCATGCCACTTTGCTGAGAGTTCTTCAAAACCCCAAAGGGGTTTTGGGGTTCTGAGAGCTTCAGGGTTGGTGAACACATGAAGATTTGGGAGAGTGGCACCCTTGGAGAGAGCATGGATGCTCTGCACCCTTTCCCCATACCTTGCCCCCATGCATCTCCTCCATCCGGCTATTCCTGAGTTATATCCTTTTATAATAAACCAGTAAGCTAGTAAGTAAAATGTTTCTCTGAGCCTCTAGTAAATTAATAGAACCCGAGGAGGGGTCATGGGAACGTCTAATCTATAACCAGTTGGTAAGAAGCACAGGTAACAATCTGGACCTGCAATGGGCATCTGAAGTGAGGGGGGTAGGTAGGCAGTTTTATAGGACGGAGCCTTTACTGAGCAGTGGGAGCCGCCACTATTGCCAGTCAGAGTTAAGTTAAATGGTAGGACACCCAGTCAGTATGTGCTGAGAAACAGAGAATTATTTGGAAGTGCTGGAAACAACAAACACCTACCAGTGAAGGGGTTCCGAACAAGTCTTCTCAAAATGTGCCACTTTGATATGTGGTCTATTTCAAGCTAAAGGCAGCTGAGACCCTGTGGGCTCAAGAGAAATTTTTACACCTCCCTTAACTACCTAGAAGAATCTGAATTGAGGATCTCTCCTAGGGTAAGAGTTATTGCCAGAGAAAAACTTTATCTGACTCACTCTTCTGTGGGGTGGGGCAAACATCTAATTGCCAAACATCTGCCCTTCTTCTTATTGCCCTATGACTTGCCCTCCTCCCCTTGAAAGCCCAACGCCCCATCCCATACCTTAGCCCAGGAGGGCCTATAGACCTCATTTACCTGTCTTTGAACTGCTCATGGACGTGGGGTTCCTGTAAATACAAAATTAAATTAGTTTTTCTCTTATTAATTTGTCTCATGTCAATTTAATTCTTAGGACAGTCAGAAGAACCTTTGAAAGATTAAGGAAAAGATTTCCTCCCCAACACTGGAGAGGGAATCTTAAAACTTTATTTACACATCTTTGTGTCCTTCCACTAGTTATAAGAAGCATATACACCTTTTGTAATTAAAAAATAAAGAAATATTTAAAATAAATATGCCACAATTTTTGCAACACGTAAGTAACATTATATAAGAATACTGACATTAGAAAATGGTTGCAGGATAACGTGGAGTAATAAAGCGCTGCATCCAGTGACATCCTGGCTTTGTGAAGCATAGGCTATGTGCTATGCGGATGTGGGTGTCAATCCTTTTTAGCAGCAGATCCCTTCTCTCAAATGAAATCTTACCAAGAGAAAGCTGTCTGGTAAGTACTTCGGTGTGGGGCCTGGAGCCCCATCCTCAGCTCTCTCACTGCCCCCCACTGCTCCCCCACCCCTTCATATCCCAGTACCCCCAAGGCTTAAGGGGCATCTTGGGCAAAATGCACTGCATGTTATTTAAGCTCACCACTCATTGGCTATGTGATTTTAGGTAAGAAAACTAATCACTCTGAGCCACAGCAGCCTATTCGATGAAATAAGCACAAACAATAGTCTCAACCTCATAGATTTGTTGAGAGGCTTAGAGATGATGTCTGTAAAGGAAGTAGCAATTAACAATATTCAGTAAGTGTTAGTTATTTGAGTAGCTGTTAGGTGCACTCATGAAATTCTAATTTAATGCTCAAACTCGATATTCAAGCTATAAATAACCTGGGACAAAATTGCCCAAGAAAAGCCCTTGAACCTCTCCCCAACCCGTTGAAGCACAATAGACTCATTCCCAGTGACCCTCCACTGGAAACCAGCACAGCCAGATTTTTCCAATGGTAGGATAAACCCATGCTTCTTTTTTTCAGAGTCATATTAAGTAAATGACTTACTTTTAAGGATTTCAGTGTTGTTTTTTTAAAAAACATATTTATCAAGCTAAAGCTTTAAAATATCCAGGAATCAGAAAAATAATTATTCTATATTTTAGATCTAAGTTGTCAAAATGTAAAATACCTTGATGAATATTAAGTCTTTACTTAAGTCTCTGAATATTTCAATGTGTTGATTCAGCCACAGACTTCTAACCCCTTCAATAAACCGTCAAGTAAACAGGAAAAAAATCCTGTGCAACACAGGCTGAAACCATCAACTAGGTGTCCAGAGGGCAGAGGGAAATCTTTCATTTATGAGAAAACCTTTAAATTGATTTGGAAGTTGCTTTCTTGCACATAAGGAATCACAACTCTCTATTTAAAAGAAAGATTTTTTCCTTTTGAAGTAGGAAATCACATTCTGATGGACATCTGAACTTGAAGTCGGGAATGACTCCTATTCAGGTTTGAATGTAAAGGTCTTGATTTTCAGCTGAGCGGGGCCAGGACTGAGGCGAGGCAGGTCAGCAAGTACAGGGATGGATCCTGCATTTATTGAAATGTTAATATTCTGTTCATAATGGGCTTTTTGCATTAATTATGATTTTTAACTATTGTATTCAAATACAGCTTATCTGAATGATTAAGTACATTAAACCTTGGATTGCAAGTAAGTGGTTCTGTGAGTGTTCTGCAAGATGAGCAAACATTTCTGATAAATTTTAACTCGATAAATGAGTGATGTCTTGCAAAACGAGTAGTATGTGACACTGAACGTCACATGATCATACCTGAGCCAATGGTTCTTCTCTCTCTCTCCTCTCTCTCTCTCTCTGCGGGATTGTAGGTGAATGTCTCCCATGCTTGGAGGTCATAGTGTTTGGCAGAAATCAGTGATTTTTCGGAGTGATGGAAGGTGCCCACGAGTGGCACTAATGTATTTTTTGTCACTTCAAAGCACCTGTGGACAGTCCTTTGCTTTTCCATACAAGTGCAACCTTAAGAATACTTTGCTTCATTCTAAGTCATTGGATAAGTTCCTTGTTAAAGTTTCACAAAAAGAAAAAGATTCCACTGAGCCAATAGGACAGCAGTGATATGTGAAAGTTGTCCTATACGATAACCCTCCTCTCTCTTGTCCCCCTCACACCAGCCATGGAAGTTTTCAAAGGTAAGTGCAGGTTAAGTTGCTTATTTTTCTTTATATTTTGTACTTTCTTTATTATTTTGTATTATATTACAGCATTGTAATCATTTTTATATGAATATTTTGGGCTTGTGGAACGAATCATCTGAGTTTCCATGATTTCTTATGGAGAAATTCACTTTGATATGTGAGTGCTCTGGGTTACAAGCATGTTTCAGAATGAATTATGCTCACTAACCAAGGTTTGGCTGTATTTGGCTTCCCTTATATTCTGTGTGAGAGGCAGGTGCCTCCCTGCCCAGCCCTCCTGCTGAGGTGAAGGGTGTCCTTTCTCGGGGTGAGCTTCATGAGTTGGATATTCTCCTGAGAGGGACTTGATAGGGACCTAGAGGGAAGGTGGCACCAGGGCCCTGAGGAGGGAAGGTGGGCGGGGGGGGGGGCGCGCCACAAGGAGAAATGAAAGGGAAGGTTGTGGTTCCAGAGAACAGCTACGCCTGCTTGGTGGCTCTTCCTGGCATGGCCGGGCTCCATGATGAGCGAATCAATTCATTCATGTACATGAAGAGCTCTCAAAGTAGAATGGTTTATCTGTAATCTTTGGGTTGTAGGATTTGGAAATCTTTATTTTTTAATGCTTTTCTTTATCTTCTAAGTCTTCTGTAATGAACACATTACTGCATGTATTATCAGAAAACAGCAAAGAAAGGATGTTTTAAGAAAAGAAAAGATGTTTGATTACTCACAAAAGGAACAGAATCATTCTTTAATCTTTTTTGTTTTTGAAGTGTTTATTTATTTTTGAGAGACAGAGGGCAAGCGAGGGAGGGGCAGAGAGAGAGGGAGACACAGAATCCGAAACAGGCTCCAGGCTCTGAGCTGACAGCACAGAGCCTGACGCGGGGCTCAAACTCACGAACCACGAGATCATGACCTGAGTTGAAGTCAGACGCTTAACCGACTGAGCCACCCAGGCGCCCCAGGAAGAGAATCATTCTTAACAGAGTAAGGCATTTGTTTTATTCAAGAGAACTGGATAGACTGCGGGAGTCGCATACATCCGCACTCCATCATTGTTTGCCTGGATTATTGCAGTACCCTGCCCACTGGTCCCTCTGTCTCTACCCTTAGCCCCCTAGGGACCACTCTCCACGGTCAGAGGGATCCTTGAGTGCTATTGAATTGCTCCTACATCCAAACACTTAGCAACTCCCCATCCCTTTCTTAGAACCAAAGTTGGAGTTCTTATAAAGCCCTACAAGGCTCTGCACGACCTGCTCCCCAGGGCCTCCCTGGCCTCCTCACCTTCCACTACCCCACCCCACTCGCTCAGGTCCAGACACGCTGGCCTCCTCACCGCTGCTCAAACACTCCGGGCAAGTTCTTTTTGCTGAGCCCTCTTCCTGAACTGCTCTTCCATCAGCTGGTCAGCTGGCACACCCTTGGTTTCTCCAAGCGCTGCTCAAACATCTCCTTTTCAAAGACGATTTCCTTGACCAGTCTGTAGAAAGGGCATAGCCTTCTTTATACCCGTCACTCCCCATCAGCAAAACACTTGTCGTGACCTGGCATATTATTTCCCTCTTGCTCTATTGTCTGGTTCCCTCCTAGAGGGCAGGGTCTTTGCTGTGTTTTGTTATAGCTGTGTCCCCACACCAAGAACAGTGCCTTATAGGTACTTGATAAATATTTGTCAAATGAGTTAATATTTGTCAAATGAATTCATCTCCCATCTCATGTTCACCCAGGTGCACAGTCATTGGATAGAATGACTATAATGAAATTCCCGTTAGTAAAATATCTGTTTGATGATGGGGCACCTCTGTATATATAATTAAGAAGCTGGTTCCACCATTCTGTATCCTGAGAGGATAATAAAATAATAGACATGGGGGCAAGTGGAAGGGCCTTGAGTTATTACTACTATTCTAACATCCTGGGAGAAGCACAGCCTTGGTCTGGAGGGCAAACTCGCAGAAGCGTTATATTTCCTGCTCTCTGTCTGTACTTGCCTCAGGCACAGCAGAAGCTCCATTCAGCTGTTCCAGGCCCTTCTGATTAATTTTAGTAATGGAGAAATAAAATCATGATTTGACACCTGAATATTTTTTCCTTGGGGGAAGGAGATGGGTAGACCAAGTCTTTCAGACTGAGACATCTTAGTGGAGAGTGGACATCCTGGGCCATGGTGTGTTATTAAATCTTTATATTCATGGTTGGTAATCCTTTCAAAGAACCTGGGTGGCAGGTGGCAGGTGAAAAAACTGAGCATAAGTGACTTTCCCAAAGTGACACGTATTATGTGGTAAGGTCAGGACAAGATACTAGTCCACCACAACCCCAATGATGAAACACCCGACTTCTGTGAGAAATTGTTAAAATGCAGGTGACAAGTAGACATTCAGAAATGTAGATAATAGGACACCCATTACTCTCCTGTCCCTGAGCCTCACCCCAGCCCCCAAAGCACAGGGGTTAATGAGTCTTGGGGTTTTTTCCTGACACCAAATATGTGTTGTCTCTACCAACGTCAACCAATTTTCCAACACCACCTGGATGTCCTACAAGTCCATTCACTTCTGACATGAAATCCTCAGAGTTAGAACAGAGCCTACAGGTTAAGGGCTCAGTCCCAGAGGACTGCCCCCTCTGTAGGTGCCAGTCACAAGTCCCTGGGGCCACCCATACTTCTGGCCAACCAGTTATAAATACAGGGTTCCTTGACCACCACCACTCCCCCAGGCTGAGTAATCACTAGAATGATTTACAGAACTCAGGAAAGCACTTTATTTGCCATTACCAGTTGATTACAAAGGATAAAACTCAGGAACTGTCAAATGGAAGAGATGTGGAGGGCAGGGTGGGGGGTGGAAGGACCCGGAGGGTGACTCTCACAGCACCTCCATGTGTCAGCAGCTCAGAAGTTCTCTGAACCTTCATGGTTAGGAGTTTTTATGGAGTCTTCATTACATCGATATGGCTGATTCAATCATTGGCCATTGGTGATTGAACTCTCTCAGTACCCTCCTCCTCCCCAGAGGTTGGATAGTGGTAGGGGCTGAAAATTCTAGCCCTTTAATAACCTGAGCAGTTTTTCTGGCCACCAGCCCCTCCAGACGATATCCAGCCTGTAGTCATTCATTAGCACCCAAAAGACAGTACATCCCAAGGGTTTCCTGAGTTGTGGCTGGAAGCAAGACAAAGACGTAATAGTCATTTTGTTCATTACACTACAGTGAGGTTCAGGGAAGAGGCAGAAACCAGGAATAGGGAGTCTCAGAGATGGGGCTCAGGTTCTGGTAGAGTTGTCTGATGAGCATGAGGCAGGATAATGTTTTAAAAGCTGAAAACATACTGATTTACTTCTTAGAGTCATGAAAAATCCTTGCGATTAAAATTTCCTAATGTCCCTGGAGAAGTGCAAAGGGATGTTTGGTTCCCCTTTCACAGAATGTCTCTCCTTTATGGGCCCCAGCCTGTAGAAGACAGGGGAGTGGGACTTACTTGGGGGTGAGGTACTAGTTTCATCCCCCCGGGTACTGGCCAGCAGGGTGCTCAAGAGGATGAGAACGACTACAGAGAGGCAGAGGGAGCTCATCTTCAAGGCCTTCAGAAGGGCTTCTGTGGAAACCTGGGGTCTGACAGAGCTTTTCACATCCCTGCAGAGGAGTGGAGACAGCCAGTGGGGAGTGGAGTGGGGAAGGGGAGGAGCTGGGTGAGTCCTGTTCATTTTGTAACCTCCCCACCTCCCCAGGCTTCTGCCTGCAGGGGCCAAAATGCTGGGTAACAGCCTCCTCCAACTTTACCATGCTTGTGAACTGCCTAGGGATCTTGTTGAAATTCACATTCCTGTTTTATATATAAAATTTATTTATTTATCTTGAGAGAGAGGGAGAGAGAGAGAGAGAGAGCGTGTGTGTTGGGGGGGAGGGGGAGGGGCAGAGAGAGAAGGATAGAGAGAGAATTCCAAGCAGGCTCTGAGACACCAGCGCAGAGCCTGATGCAGGGCTCGAACTCACAAACTGTGAGATTATCACCTGAGCTGAAATCAAGAGTTGGACACTTAACTAACTGAGCCACCCAGGCGCCCCTGAAATGCACATTCTGTTCAGCAGGTCTAGGGTGAGACCGGAGAAGCTGTATTTCTTACAGGCTCACTGCTACCGGGTGTCCCCAGCTCCAGTTTTTCCCCTTTCAAATTGTCCCCAGGACCACACTTTGAGCGGCAGGCCTGGAGGAAACCTCATCAGACATAAAAGCTGCCTTTCCCACACATCTTGGGAAAGTGGCAGAAGAGACAAGATCACGAAGGGGTGAGTCTCAGAGAACCCCTAATTCTCTCCCATTAATCTCCCCCTTTGCCTCAACCTCCACCTTTACCTTGCTTCTTTGGAATGGTCACAATGTCCACCGTGTGACCAGTACAAGTCACTTGACCTCCTTTGGCTAAAATGAACGAGTGCCCTCAACCCCATCTCCCTCAGAGGATTAAACAATTGAGTAGATTTCAACGCACTTGCACCACATCACACTGTGTGCACGAGGTAAGGAGGCTCCACATTATAGTGCCACCCTCACCCAGCTACAACAGAGAGACCCTCTAGTCCAGTGGTCATTGGATCACCAGGACCCGTTAACAAGTTACAAGGACCCTTGGGAGAGGAAACACCTAAACTCCTATCTCATGCTTGAGACAAACTGAACTAGGAGTACAAGGTACCAGCAAAGTGGTGTTGGGGAGGAATAATTTTCCTTTACCTTTTAAGGACTCTTCTGGCTGGTCTAAGAATTAAATTGACATGAGACAGATTCACAGGAGAAAATCAAGCTTAATTCTGTACATGTGGGAGCACCACACACATGACAGGTTCAAAGACACAAAGGTAAAATGTGGTCAATAGGCCCTCCTGGGCTAAGGTATGGGATAGGGGTGTGGGGCCTCCAAGGGGAGGATGACAAGTCACAGGGCAATAAGAAGGGCAGATGTTAGGGGCGCCTGGGTGGCGCAGTCGGTTAAGCGTCCAACTTCAGCTCAGGTCACGATCTCGCGGTCTGTGAGTTCGAGCCCCGCGTCGGGCTCTGGGCTGACGGCTCAGAGCCTGGAGGCTGCTTCGGATTCTGTGTCTCCCTCTCTCTCTGCCCCTCCCCCGTTCATGCTCTGTCTCTCTCTGTCTCAAAAATAAATAAACGTTAAAAAAATTTAAAAAAAGAAGGGCAGATGTTTGGTAGATGTTTGCCCTGCCACACAGGAGAGTCGGTCAGATAAAATTGATCTCTGGTAATAACTCTTGCTCTGGGAAAGATCCCCAACTTAGATTCATCCAGGGAGTTAAGGGAGGTGCGAAAATTTCTCTTCAGCCTGCAGGATCTGGGCGCCTGGGTGGCTCAGTCAATTAAGTGTTCGACCTCAGCTCAGGTCATGATCTCACGGTTCGTGAGTGCGAGAACCACATTGGGCTCTGTGCTGACAGCTTAGAGCCTGGAGCCTGCTTCAGATTCTGTGTCTCCCTCCCTCTCTGCCTCTCCCCCACTCATGCTCTGTCTCTCAAAAACAAATAAAAACATTTTTAAAATAAAAAAAAAATAGTCCATATGCCAAAGTGACCCATTTGGGGGGAATCTTGTCCTGAACCCCTTCAACAGCATGTGTCATAGGCAAGAGGGCCTGAGTTTGGCAAATTTCTTAGAGTTCCTGGGCCTTGGTGCCCTCATTTGCAAAATGGGGTTGTTTATAAAATCAACTCCCATTTCTAAGGGTTGTTGTGAGGGTATTTGAGACTAATGAATGTAGAATGTTCAGCTTTGTGCCCCTGGGTAGTAAATGCTCAATCATTCAAGCTTCCTATCGTGATCATCATTATCACACCCAAATCCCAGTCAGAACGTTTGGATCTGAGCTCAGGCCTGAGTTGAAATAAATTTCTCAGCCCAAGGTGGAGCCACTCCTGCCCAAGCTGTCATGTCAGGAAACTGACACTTTCTTTTTTTTTTTGTTTTTAACGTTTATTTATTTTTGAGACAGAGAGAGACACAGCATGAAAGGGGGAGGGGCAGAGAGAGAGGGAGACACAGAATCCGAAGCAGGCTCCAGGCTCCGAGCCATCAGCCCAGAGCCCGACGCGGGGCTCGAACTCACGGACCGCGAGATCGTGACCTGAGTCGAAGCCGGGCGCTTAACCAACTGAGCCACCCAGACGCCCCTGGAAACTGACACTTTCATGTTCCTGCAAATGCTCTACTTGACCAGGAACACAGTCTAGCAGGTCAGCAATCCCCAAAGGCCAAGCCAGCTCTGGGCTCTATACTTATCTCCTTGCTCCTTCCTCACTTTCTATCTTTCTTTCCCTTGTCCCTTATTTTTTAGCCTATAAAATCTTCCTGCCCTCTGCCCCACTTGGAAGTTCTCTGGATCCTTGGGAATGGAGATTGCCCACTTCACGAAGTGTTAAGTAAAGCTATTTGGTATCACCAGATTGTCTTTAATCATTTTTTTTTTTTTTTTCAGTTTTCGGTATGAGGAAGAGATCCAAAGTTGCCTGCTAACAGCCTGTGGTACAACAAGACACCCAGGCCAGGAGCCCACTGAACAGTCTGGGCTCACTGATCCTCTCATGGTTCCTGAGGATGGTGGGTGAGTCACTTTCAGATTTGAGCTCTGCTCCCTTGTGTGCAGCTCTCTGGTCCAAACAATATACGTATATGTACAGGTAGATATTGTCCTCAGAAACGTTCTGGGATCCTGGAAAGGTTACAGGACAGTTATATTGAGAGGGCACAGTGGGTGGCAGCCATTGCAAAGCCTTGAGGTGAGTTTGCAGCATAATCTGCTAGGGAACTTTGGTTAATAAACTAAGATAAGGAATGCTGACCGTTTTGACCAATGGCACATCAAATTCTCCGTAGGCACAAGTTGGACAATTAAAACCCATTAGGACATCTGCCACTTTAAAGGAATCTTCTTGGAGCGCCCTGGTGGCTCAGTGGGTTAAGCATCCAAGTCTTGATTTCTGCTCAGGTCATGATCTCACAGTTTGTGGGTTCGAGCTCCATGTCGGGCTCCATGCTGGCAGTGTGGAGCCTGCTTGGGATTCTCTCTCGCTCTCTCTCTCTCTCTCTCTCTCACTCTCTCCCTTCCCCTCCCCTGCTCACTCTGTCTCTCAAAATAAATAAATAAACTTAAAAAATAAAAATAAATAAAAACATAAGTAAATAAGTAAGTAAATAAATAAAGGAATCTTCTTGTGCAAGGAATAACAGATCTAGGACAGATGGGAATCTCCAAAGCCAAAGCTGTAAAATTGGTAGGCATGGGTCAAACACCTTACAGCTTTCAGAGTGCTCACCACCTAAATCCAAGACCCCTGTGCTAGGCTAAGTTGGTCATATGCTTATGTGACTGACCACAATAAAAACCCGAGAAACCCAGGCTTCAGTGTGTGGGCAACACTTCAAACATGTTGGGCTGGGGGAATGAAACACATCCTGTGTAACTGGACTGGGGAGGGAAGTTTGTGCCTGGTTTCCTCCATTCTTCACACCCTATGCTTTTTCCCTTTCTTGATTTTGATCTGTATGCATTGGCTGTAACCTTAAGTATAACAACTTCTGAGTCCTCTGAGTCCTTTTCATGAATTGAACCTGAGCATGGTCTTGGGGAATCCAAACGCAGGGAGCTTCCGTTGTTGTCTCCAAATAGAAACTATAGTCCAGGGAGGTTAAATAGATTGGCAGAGGTAGCACAGATAGTGAATGGAAAAGCTGACATTTAAATATGTCTTTCTTGGGGCACCTGGGTGGCTCAGTCGGTTGAGCATCCGACTTTGGCTCAGGTCATGATCTCACAGCTTGTGAGTTCGAGCCCGCGTGGGGCTCTGTGCTGACAGCTCAGAGCGTGCTTGGGATTCTGTGTCTCCCTCCCTCTCACTGCCCCTCCCCCGCTCACTCTCTGTCTCTCGAGAATAATAAAACATTAAAAAAAAAAAGAATGTAAATTTGTCTTTCTCCAGGGGCCATACTTTTAACAAGTACAAGAGGACAAATGATGATAATCGGACATAACTGATGTTTCTTGAGTAGAAAATTCAGCAATTGGAACAGAAAATATTCCAAGAATAATACAAGAAAATTTCCCTTAAAAAATCTGTAGATTATAAAAGCCCTCCATGTCCCAGTTAAAAAAAAAAAAAGATGCAAAATGATGTCAAAATAATCTTGTTAAGTTACTGGATCTCGAAGAGAAGCAAAGAAGTCCTTAGACATTCAGGTAGGAAAAAAGCAACATTTAAAGGACAAAAACATTCAGGCCACTTAGCAACATTCCATGGCAGAATTTGGTGGAGCTAGGTCCACCCTGGTCCCAGGTTCTGGGAAAAGAAAGTATGACCCAGGATTTTTTTTTTTTTTTTTTTTTACCCCATCAAATTGTCCTTCAAGTATTAAGGCAATATGCAAAAATTCAGGGAAAATACTGCCTGTAAACTCTAATAGTCACTAATAGTTACTTCATGTGGTGGAAATTCACTGTTCAGTATGGTAGCCACTAGCCACATGTGGCTACTGAGCACACGACATATGACTAATATGAATCATGATGTGCGATAAATGGGAAATACACACCTGATTTCAAAGGCTGAGTACAATATTGCAGAAGAGGAAAATATTGCATTAATATTTTTATTACATGTTGATCATATGTTGAAATGGTAACATTTTGGATATATTGAGTAAAATTAACTATTATTGAAACTAGCTTTACTTTTCTTTTTCCTTTTTTAAAGGCAGATACTAGAAAACTATACGGTAATATATTGCATTATACTTCTGTTGCACAGGACTATAGTAGAATCTGGGGAGGGATTTGCTTCTTGTTTGTACTATTCAGTATAGCTTGATCTTTTAAAAATAAGTGTGATAATTTATATAGAACAATCAACTCATTATTCCTAAGTTAAATAAATAAAGCAATGAACAAAGAGCTATGTTTTCTCTCCTGGGATGTTGAGGCAACCAGCTGGGAGGATCTGGATGGAAACCAGTAATAACAGAATGGAGAACAGCTAAGCTGGGTTCCTAGGGACCGTGTTGTCCAGCCCACTTGTTTGACAGATAGGGAATAGGGAAACTGAGGCCCCCAGAAGTCACTTACCAGTCCAAGGTCACAGGAACTCAAGTGTGCAGTAGATGAGGCTGAGGACTGGCATTCCAGATGCTGAAGAAACACTGACTTAGGGCACTGGCTCAATAGCCTTCAAGAAGTCCTCCCAGGCAAGTGGCACTGCCTCTGGGTGAGACGTCCAATTCTTCTGGGCCCACACTCCTTGTCGAGGGTACTTCCTCTTCCAAGTAATGAAAACCCAGATACTTCCCTCAACTCTGAGGAAGAGGGCACACCTGCTTTTAGCTGCAGGTATAAATTTTAGTCTCCCAGCCCCACTCTAGAACACTCAGCTACTACTGACACCATGAAGTTCAGCCTGTTCCTTGCCCTCTGCTTCCCCTTCTGCCTGGTGGGCATCGCCAGCTCAGAAAAGACCTCAGGTGAGCTGAGGGGTTAAAAAAGAATATCTCTGAGGGGTGCCTGGGTGGCTCAGCCAGTTAAGTGACTTTTGATGTCAGCTCGGGTCATGATGTCACAGTCATGAGATTGAGCCCTGCATCAGGCTCTGGATGGAGACTGTTTAATATTCTCTCCCTCTCTGTCCCTGGCCCTCCCCCACTTGCACGCGCGCGCTCTCTCTCTCCCTCTCAAAAAAAAAAAGAGGACCCCTGAGACCCATAGCCTGTGGGGGAGAGGGAGGCATAGGGTGGGGGGCTGGCTGCATAGGGCTACCTTGTCACTTCCACCTCTGGAGGAAACAAGAAGTGTTCATCTATGGTCTCCATGTAGTCTGGGGAAGATCTGGGGCCAGACCTCACAGATGTCTGTTTGATTTAATTCAGTCCTCACCAAATTTAATTTTTATTACAAAGCAATGCATGGGTTTGTCTTAAAAAGACAAATAATATGTAAATATATGAAGTTAAAAAGTGAGTCCCCTATTTTAGCCAGCCTGAGCAATCCTGCCCTCCAGAATCCTACTCCCAGAATTCTTACAAGAGGAAATAGGTTTTCATATTGCTTTTAAAAGGAAATCAGGGGCACCTGGGTGGCTCAGTTGGTTGAGTGACTGATTTCGGCTCAGGTCACGATCTTGCGGTTTGTAAGTTCGAGCCCCACATTTGGCTCTGTGCTGACAGCTTAGAGCCTGGAGCCTGCTTCAGATTCTGTGTCCCCCTCTCTCTCTGCCCCTCCCCTATTTGTGCTCTGTCTCTGTCTCTGTCTTTCTCTCTCAAAAGTAAACATTCAAAAAAAATTTTTAAATAAAAAGGAGATCAGGTTCTGAAACTTGGCTATACACTGGAGTTACCTAGGGGCTACGTGGGTCCCATACTCCCAGATTCTGATTTAATTAGTCTTGGGTAAAGCCTGGGCATTGGGATTTCTTTAAAGTTCCCCAGGAGGAATCTAATGTTCCACCAACATTGAGGATTGCTGCCCTAATGAAAGACCTTGAATTCCCTTCCTAGAATGGTTTCTTTCCAATTCTAGCGAAGAATGGGTTCGGCCTGGAGCATGTCATATCAATTGAAGATTCACAAAATGGTACCATGGAGCAGAGACGACCCATGAGCTCATTGTCTTAGGGGTGCATCTTTGTTGGGGAGTGTACATATCCAAGTAATGTGTATTGCATCCCATGAACACTGGGATCCCGTGTGTCCACCGCCAAATAATGGGTGAGGACGTGTGTGTTGGGGCGGGGGGGAAGAGGTATACATACCCATGTTTGATAAATCACTTCATGTGATAACCAGAGTCAGATGTGAAAGGAGTTAAAACAACGGGTGATTTAGTAAAATACGTCCATGTCTTTATTTTTTCGTTACTCATGGATAGTGGATATTATTTAAATACCTTTTCCCTAGTTATAAAAATGATACTGTTCATTGTCATTTAAATGATACTAAAAATAACTAGAATATAAAAATCACTTGAAATCCCACCACCCAGGAAAACTACTACAAATACAGTGGTAAACAACTTACTAATCATCATTGCACGGTTTTATCGGTATATTTTACATCAACGGGACCATTCTAGATCTTCTTTCATTTGATTTTTGTTTCACAAGATTATAGACTTCTCTCCATGTTGATATATATAGACCAGCACTATTCTCATCCACGACTGCGTGTAACCCATCAGTCCCCGGTTGGTGAACACTGATATTTTATCCAAACTATGGTTGTTGGCAATTATAAACAAGGCCACAGCACATATCTTGAGTGAAGTTATGAGAAGATGTAGCATGCAGAGTCCGGGATTTGAAATTGGAACTGGCTTTAAACCCCAGGCCTCGACTGCTGGGTTTCATGATTTTTGGAAGATTACCAAACATCTCTGCACCTCCATTTCCTCATTTGTGGGGGAGGGACAGTAAGATCTGCTCCGTGAGGTCATTTAAATCGTGCAACCCGCGGCAAGCACTTAGCGGGGGGCTTGCTGTAGAAGACATGCTTCTAAAAGAAAAACACATATCACCTCTTTAAAAGGACACCTACGTGATAGTCCCTGTCTCTCCTCACCCCCGCAGCCCATCTCGAGCGAGAGGCTCCCCAGGAACTGCTCCAAACTCTGCCTGCCCTGTGCCGGCTCCCCCCCGTCGAGGGCCCCTGCCGAGGCCATTTCTACCGCTATTTCTACAACTCTACAGCCCATGAATGTGAGCACTTCACCTACGGTGGCTGTCGGGGCAATGCCAACAACTTTGAGACCACAGAGATGTGTCTGAGGGTCTGCAAACCCCCCGGTGAGTCCTCTTACAGAAACGGCAGAAGCAAAGGTGGCCCTCGGGTGGTGGTGCTCGTGGGAAGGGAGACGGTAGGATGAGGACGGTGGTGGTTGATGCCATGGTGATGTTGCCACGGGAGGCGATGACGTCAGGAACGACCAGCACGTGTCATGAAGAGGTGCTGGTGGCAGTGGAGGGAGGGCCGTGGGGTGGAGACAGCAAGGCTGCGGTTGACGGCGGGCGGCATGGGTGGCGAAGACGAAGGCGGTATTGGCGAGTGTAGTAAGGTCTTGTCGTGTTAGTGGTGCTGCTGGCCCAGGGAAGGCAGCAATGTAACCTTCACGGGGGATGACGGTGTTGACAGACGATGAAGGCGAGGGTGGCAGTGATCAGGGTGAGAGGTGAGAGAACTGCAGGGGTCCCCGGGAGGGTGGCTGTTGAAGGGGGTGGGTAAGGGGTCCAGCTGATGGCCCTGGCCCTAGGCCACCAAAAGACCGGCCAAGAAGGAAATTGACTGTTATCTCTATTACAGGGACAAGGTAAAAAGCCACCGAAGACCGGGCCTGCATCTTCCTAGCCTTGACCGAAGGCTGGCTGGGCCTCCCTTCCTGCGCTCAGGCCCTGCTTGGAACCCATCCCGGAACCCTCTGGGCCTGGGTCAATAAAGCATTCCAAGCCAGTGTGGCCTGAGGCCTTCTTGCAAGGGCGCAGAACCTGTCCTCACAAATTGCCCACGGCCACCTCAGCAACCAAGGGTGATCAAACCTGCACCACCCCCACCCCTATTCCCTCAGGCCCTCATTGTCCTGTGCCCTCAGAAGGATGAGGACAAAGGACACAAGCTCCCTACCACCAGGGGGTCCTCCTCATGGAGGCCAGACTGAATGCAAAACTGGGGACCTGCGTGTCTGTCCCCAGGCCCCGGCACCTGCTCTTTGCTGCCTGGGGCTCGACTACCAGCTCAGCTTCTACTCCACCTGTTCAGCTGGAGCCACGTCCTAGAGCACGGAAAGAGCTAGAAATTCAGGGGATCTTGGTCAGGTGGGAATTTCCCCCCATGCAGAGGGATCTTGGAAAAATTAGGATTTTATATATTCTTTTAATTGTGGTAAAATATATACAACATAAAACTCACCATTTTACCCATTTCTAAGGGTACAATGTAGTGGCCTGAAGAATACTCACTGATGTGCAAGGGTCACGACCGTCCGCCTCCAGAACATTTTCATCTCCTCAACGGAAATTTCGTGCCCATGAGAACTGACGCCTCATCCCCCTTCCCCAGTCCCGTCACCTCCACCCCACCTTCCGCGTCTGCGAATGGACCCCTCCTCCTGCGAGAGACATCCTGCAGCATTTGTCCTTTTGTGACTGGCTTATAGCGTTAGCATCATATTGTCAAGGTTCATCCCTGCTGCGGCCTGTCAGGATTTCTTTCTTTTTTTTTTTTTTTTTTAATTTTTTTTTAACGTTTATTTATTTTTGGGACAGAGAGAGACAGAGCATGAACGGGGGAGGGGCAGAGAGAGAGGGAGACACAGAATCGGAAACAGACTCCAGGCTCCGAGCCGTCAGCCCAGAGCCCGATGCGGGTCTCGAACTCATGGACTGCGAGATCGTGACCTGGCTGAAGTCGGACGCTTAACCGACTGCGCCACCCAGGCGCCCCAGGATTTCTTTCTTTTTAACACTAAATAATATTCTGTTGCTCCATAATTTTTGGAATGCCAGGTGGCCTCTGCCCTGACCATCGCTGCTGCCTCCCCCATACCCTGTCCTGCTGCCCCCCCTTCCTTGAGATAAACACGGCTGCCAGGGACCAAACAGCAATACTAGAATCCAGGACCTGGGATTCCAGACTAGACACTTGTCCTTGGTGGTTTCATTCATGTCTTTGGTGTGCCCTTCCCAAATACATATAAATAATATACAAATATTCCCAAATACATATAAATAATACATATTTGAGAGAAAGGACTTGTTTTCCCCTCTATTTCCTCATTCTCTTTCACGTTCTTAACTACCTGAGACATTGAGCTCTAGAAGATTAATGGAGGATAGACTTTCACTGGTATATGAAATAGTGTCTTTGCTCTGAAGCTTATACATTTTTAAAAATATGACTATTAAAAACGATTTTAAAGTAAAAAAAATATAAATCGGCATACACACAACTAAAGAATTTAATCAGTTGCTCAGATCAACTCATGACATGGGACAGTAAGAACTGAGAACCGGGGCTCCTGGGTGGCTCAGTTGCTGAAGTGTCTGACTCTTGATTTCAGCTCAGGTGCTGCCACAGCAAGAATTTCAAGGCTCAGAACCCAGATGTTTGGGTGACCCGGCTTGCTTCGCAGCAAAATTACCGCCTGAGATTCATCCTTTCATTCACTCCTTCGTTCAGCAATCATTGGAATGCAAACCGCATGCCAGGCTCTGTTCCGGACACTGCAGCTACAAGACAAAAATCCTTGTCCTTATGGAGCTTAATTATTACTAAACAAGATAAGTGAGACACGTTGCATGCTGATGGCGGTGAGAGCCAGAGGGAAACCACAACAGCAAAGCGGGGAGCTGGTTGCTGGGCAGCGCTTTAAACAGGCACTGCCGGTTAGCCCTCACCATAGGTTAGCCCTCACCACAGCGCCGCACTGGGGGTGTGAAAAGGGAGTCGGCTCCTGGATTCACTTTGAAGGTAGAGGAGGGCACACACGGCTCATGAGGGCAGAATCAAGGATGGCTCCAAGGTTTTTGGCCTGGGCAACCGGGAAGATGAGGGGTGCTGTTAACAGAGATGAGCTGACCATGGATGCGCCTGTTGAGGGTAGAAGGGGAGAGGATCGGAAGCTTGGTTTGATATTAAATCCGAGATGCCCTTGGACGTCCAAGAGCAGATGGCAGGGAGGCGGTTGGGTAAATGGATCTGGAATTCAGGGAGGAGCACGGTGTTGTCAGTGCACGGATCACGTGGGACATGGTAGCGGAGGTTGTTCTGAGTGCTGACCCAGCTGGGGGTGTAAAGACAGCCAGGCCATGACCCCCTGCTGACTTGGCTTGCAGCCTGCTTCGGCCACCCTCCCACCGCACTCTCATCCCATTTACGCCCTGCTTAATTACTGCTTGGAAGAAAAACTCAAGTGACCAAAACCGAGGTGGTTTTGCCCGTGGTCTCAGTTAGCTCATCACCTTCTTCCTACACACACACACACACACACACACACACACACACACACACACCTGCACACATATCACTCGTACAGTCTGGGGGCTCTTGGAAAACCCTCAGAGGCGACCTAAACAGCCCCATCTATGTTGGCTGTACAGACATCACCAGTACTATTGTGCTAAAGACCCAGCACTCATACTTGTGGGGTTTCTAGGTGCCCCTCGCTCTTCCCCTCCCTACCCTTGAACCCCAGATCCCAGGCCAGAACAGCCTATACCCATTCATACATACGCTGATGGAACACTTTCATGTCCCGAGCTGGATCAGGTCCAGACAGAAGACAGCCCCTGTGCCCCCAGGGACCTTAGGAGTTTAATGGACGTTTAAGAAAAAGAACAGCCGGGATGATAAGGAACCTGTGAAAGTAAGTCCAAGGAGCTCTGGGAGCGGAGGGAAGGGGCACCTACAGCAGTCTGGTGTGTCAGGGAAGACTTCCTGGAGGAAGCAACATCTCTCTGGTTTTGTAAGAGTGAACCAGGCAGTAGAGGAGAGTGTGTGGTTGGAGGAACAGGGCATTCTAACGCTAGGATTGAGAGCTGGGGAAGGGACAGGCAGACTGCAAATACGGATGCAACTAATGCCAAATGTGCCAGAGGCAGACACAGAAGACTGGGGCGGGGGGGGGGGCGCGGGGGAGTCTGCCTAAGGATCTGCTACAGGAACCCAGGGCTGTAGAACCAGAAGGGGAGGTGGGCAGGGGCAGGCCTCCATCCGATGGGTCTGGCTCCAAAGCCTGTGGGAGGTCTAAGGACCACCCACAACACGTGCTCGTGAAGAGCCTGACAGAAATGCAAAGGCGGGGTGGGCTACACTCAGGCCAACTGAATCCACAGGGTCTGGACCCCGGGAAGCTGCATTATTTTCACAAGCATCTCAAGTGATTCTAATGCACAACATGGTTAGAAAACCAACACACAGGGCTCTTCTGCCTCTCCAGCCCTACCCCGGTGATCGGGGACTGGTTCTCGGGGCCCCTGGAAGGTGGAGGATGATTCACGGTCATGGTCATGGTCATGGATATGCTTATATAAACACTCCTGGCCAAACCCAGGGAGTTCTGGGAATCACCAATGAGGGCACCAGGGAAGCCAAAGAAGGAATTTTCAGCAGGTGAAGGAACTTTGTTTGTCAGGGTTTGGGGGAAAGTGTAGAAGTCTTAGGCAGGCGCCCAGCAAAAGGCCCTAGACCCCTCTTCCCGGGCCTCAAGAACAGGAGGCCAAGAACTAAGAAAGTCACTTTTTATTCCACAACTAGCCAATTCCAGCTACCACACAGTGATACAAGTTCTTCAACGTGCCCCATTATCTAGGTCGGTACTGTCCTAGAACTTTCTGCAATGATGGAAATGTTTGTCCGCACTCTCCAATACAGTAGCCACTAACCACTTCTGGTTACTGAGCACTTGAAACGTGGCCAGTACAGCAGAGAAAATGAATTTTTAATTTAAATTAAATTCAAATGTCACATCTGGCTTGTGGCTACTGAACCAGACAACACACTCCAGGGCTCGGCCTCATCCAGGGGCGGTTTGGTTCGAAAGCCAACTCTGTAGGGAACACGTGGCAGAAAGAGCCCTGGGAGTCACCACCGCCCCTCCCCAGAGGTTCACAGCAGCCCCGCCGTGAAGAGGGCAAACCTCAGAGCGGCGGCACGCCACGGGCACGCCGGATAAGGTTAGCCAGCCGCTTGGCCAGGCCGCCCGTGCTGGGCTCCTCAATGTGGAAGGTTCGGGTGAGGAGATTGTAGAAGGAGCCATAGCACACGGCCACCACCGTGCACGTGAGGCAGATGACGTTGTAGGGCATGCTGAAGTCCGGCGTGGGCAGGTTCACCAGCAGCGGCTCCGTGTAGAGGCGCACAAAGTAGCTAGAGCTATCGGAGACCGGGTACCTGGGGGTCGGGAAGGAAAGGTGAGGCAGGACGAGGCTACTCCAACCCGCCCCACCCTGCCCCACCCCGTCCCCACTCTTGGCTGCACTGGGTCCAAGCGCAGCGGCGAGGGTTTGCAAAGCTTTCTTAGCCTCAAAACCTTTTTGACAGAAGACATCTCGGATCAACACAGAAACACGTAAGACAGCACAGAAACCTGTTCAAAGGAGAGCTGCCTTGTGCTGACGTGAGGAAAGGGGCCCAGCCTTCTCTGGGCTGCCTCTTCCTTAGCCTCCGGTCTCAGCCTCGAGGCTGTCTCCTCAGAGAAGTCCTCCTGGATAACCCACTGAAATACTCCCCAGCACCACCCGTGACCCCATCACTCTAGACCAGAATCTCCCCTCCAGCCTCTTGACATGAGCAGGGCAGGGGCAAGGCTGCGTTGTGTCCTGCCGTATGCCCGGGGCTCTCTGAAGCACCTGGCATTTGATAAGCACTCGATGAAATATTCGTTAAGAGAATCAATGAGTAAGCGCAGGCTAGAACTATAGCTCTCCTCGTCTCTTTATTCTTCTGGAAGCACTTCAGAACAAATATTATAGACCACTAGGATTTTTATTGGGATTGAGTTAACTCTGCACATTGCTTTGGCCAGCAGAAACCTGATCGTCCGTGTGGATGCCCGCCCCGAAGCAGGCGGCTGAGGTCATACTTACAGGGACTTGAACAGGGGGCTCTCTTCCCAGTCCACGGGCTTGGCTGCCACCGTGCTGGGCACGAGGGCACTGATGACAGACGGGCTGTGGAGAGGCAGACAGGCCTTCCGTGGGTGGGTCTCCCCCACCAGGGGCAAAGCAGCACAGCGGGGGGTCAGGAGGCTACGGGGCAGTACGTGAGGGGAGCCCACCTGACGTAGAAGCCGTGGTTGGGGTCCGGGGTATACTCGGTCCACTTGAGCAGCGCCCGCTCAAACTGAATGGACACCTTGGTGGCCGAGTTGGCCGGCAGCTGAATCAGCATCTCCAGGAGGTGCGGCTGCAGCCGGTCCTGCGCAGGCTGGTAGTGGACGTAACCTGGGGACAGGCAAGGGTCACCCACACCTCTCTCCTGGGGTCAGACTACCTGCACCCTCGCCCCTACCTATCAAGGTCTTAGGCTCTGGATCGCAGAAGCCAGGCAGGCTCAGGGAGGGGAGCAGGGTCCTAGAAAAGGGGAAAGATGTTTCCAGGGCAGCTGTCCCGAGACACGTTCAATCTAGTTAATCCTCCCATCGCTAAAACCGGGGCGCCAGGCATCAGATGCCTGATGTGATGCAACAGGAAGTTCACAGAACCGGAAGTTTCCTGACCAAAATGTGGAACCCGAATCTAATCAAGTTTCTATATCTAACCACCAGCGACCAAGAAACGTAAGGGAGGGAGGAACATGTTAAACACAGGCACGAGGACAGATTCGGAATGTAGAACTTTCCATATAACAAATGACCGAGTTTCTCTGAAAAACAGACTTGGGGGGAAAAAAGTGGGAACTGTTATAGATTAAGAGAGACTTAGGAGCAAACACCCCAACGCAAGACGTTAATAATGGGGAAACTGAGGGCGGGAGGAGACGGAGTACATGGGAACTCTGTGCTTTCTGCTCAGTTTTTCTCTCAACCTAAAATTGCTCTAAGAAAATAAAGCCTATGAATTAAAAAGAGGGAAACTTGAGAGCTTATCAAGCAAATGCAATGTGAGGACCCTGTTTCGATTCTCACCCAAAAAAACAATCATAAAGTGTTATTTTTAAGACCACTGGGGCAAACGAGAGTGCCAAGAATGGGTGGTATTCTTTTAGAAGCCCTTTACCTGTTAGAGACATAGACTAAAGCATGGTGGCTATGGTGTCTAGGATCTGTTTTAAGATACTCCAGCAGAAACGCAACAAGATCGAGAAACGGAGTAAGGGCAGAGATCACAAACGAGGGGATCTGGAGGCCGCTGGCGCTCGTGACAGGCACAGGGCAGCGTGACACGCTGTGCGTTTGACACTTTCCAGAGCGAAAGGTTAAAAAACAAAACAGAAAAGTCCACAAAATACACGCGTGGGATGTCTGAAGGAGAGATTCCGAAGGTGACACAAACAGTGGTGCGAAAGAGAAGTACAACAACCCCAGGTTGAAAAATGGGGCAACAGCAAGTGTTGAGACGCGTTAAGTCTGGGTGTTCGGGATGTGCCAGAACCTCGGCCTGAGAAGTCCTCTGTGAGGTCTCCCTCCAGTCCAAACGACAAGCGCCCCAGTGCTACGCCTGCCACCTAGCGGAAAGCAGGCGGTAAATACTGACTCCTCTTCAACACAGAAAATACAAAGACGTTTTTGAAACTACGGCTCTTTACCCCTCCCAAGGAGACAAAAACCGTCTACGCCAGCTTTATCGTTTTTTGTTTCTACACTGTTTCTCCTGCTGCTAACCTGTTCTCTACTGCAAGCCCATGAATCAGCACAAAAGGACGTGCCCGGGGCCCCAAGGAAGGAGGAGCAAGTAAGTGAAAACGATGAGGAAATCACTGCCCTCGTAAAGCCCTATTAAGAATCAGTAGTACCACGTGTTGAAATTATTTGTCTTGTAGAAACTACTTCCACATCTGGCACCGTGAGGCTACCCTGTCCGCGTCTCAAACCCTTCTGGACTTCGTGCCGGTGCAGTGTCTCTGAGACACTTGAGGAATGACCTGGAGACATGAGGGTCTGGGGGGACCCGGGGGGACAGCAAGCTGGGGAGGGGGGCCCGGTCCAGGACTCGGCTCTCACTCGGTTTGTTGTCCTTGCCCTTGGAAGTGATGGTGAGGGTGTGCACATACAGCCGCAGGTGCCAGGGCACGGTGTCCAGCAGCAGCACGGGGAAGGCCCGGTGTGGGTGCGTGTTGTACAGCAGCGTGTTCAGCTTCCCGTTCTGCAGCCCGTAGCCGCTCACGTACCGCTGGGCGTGCAGGAAGGGCACCGGAGGGGCCTCTGCACAGAGAAGTTCACGGTTAAGAGCCCCTAAAGGCAAGGGTCACTCCTCACGCCCACTCCCCTGACCTCGTTCAGACTCTCCGAGCCCGGAGGCAGTGGGGAAGAGCTTTTCCATCAGAACTGGGAAACCTGCATTCTGGAATTATCCGCGTCTTCCCCGGCCCACAGCATGACAGAATTACTATAACTTCCTAAGCACTTGTATGTGCCGAGCTCTGTGCCCCCTCCAACCCAAACCAGTTGCCCTTGTGACGGTCCGCACTTTTCCTTGGTAACACCGAATGCAATCACAATTAATTAATTGTCTCAGGTCTGCCTCGATCAACAGACATAATGTTTCTCAAATGCAGGGTTATCTTAGGTCTTCAAAAAATATTTGCTGATTGAATGAACGAACTCCGTGTTTTACATTAATTACGTCATCTACTCTGCTGGGTAATTATGACCCCATTTTCCAGATGAGACAGTAAGGTTAGGAAAGTGCCCAAGGTCACAGAGCTTAGAAGATGGAGTTAGATCAGAACAGAGACTCAAGGGGAGTCTAGGTGGCTCAGTCGATTAAATCTCCGACTTTGGCTCAAGTCATGATCTCGCAGTTTTTGAGTTAGAGCCCCACATCAGGCTCTGTGCTGACAACTCAGTGCCTGGAGCTTGCTTCAGGTTCTGTGTCTCTCTCTCTCTGCCCCTACCCCACTTGCACTTTGTCTCTCTCTGTCCCTCTCTCTCTCTCTCAAAAATGAATAAACATTAAAAAAAAAATAAAACAAAAAACAAACACAGCGACTTGGGACCTGGGTCCAAATACAAGCTTCATTCATATCCACGGTGAAAGGAAGGACTAGGAGTCTCTCCCAGAGATGAAACCTCTGTAGCCCACTGTGCCAGCGGCCCATCCGCACCCACCGCTCTCTGGGGGGCTCTTCCACTTGAGCTGGAGGTTGAGGTTACGAGAGTTGTTGATCACAGCCGTGTCCAGCAAGTCGTAGACGGCGTAGGTCTTCCGGGCACCGAGGATGACGTCCTGGTAGGTGGTGGTTGGGGGAGGGGTCACCTCCAACGTCTCATTGTCCTGGGGGCACAAGGGCAGGGCTGAGAAGAGAGCAGAGGCGCAGGCCGGCCTTGGGTGAAGGGGGACGGTTGTGACTGGAAACATCGGTACCTGGTTATAGCCGGTGATGTCCACATAGACTCGGCTCTCTGAAGCCAGGGGGCAGGGCTCCGTCAGGGTTCGGGAGAACATCCGAAAGAGGGACCAATCTGAGGGGCAGACGGCAGGGTTCAGCGGGGGCTGGGGACAGGCCTTGTTTGCACAGACAGGGCAGGACCAGTGATGGTGAGGGGCGATAATGAGTTGCCAGGGCAGCCTACCTTTCTTCCCCTGTCCTGTGACGAAGGCATCAAACACAACAGAAAGGGTCTGCCTCAGCTCCCAGGAGACGCTGGTACAGCGTGCATTCTACCACAAGGGCCAGACAGCGGCCGTGAGGACGCATCACTCCCCGCCCCCTACCACACACACAGCCTCGGGGACTCCCACCCGGACTCAATTCCTTGTCTAGTATGTATCTTCCCACCCATCGGTTTCCTACTGTTCACTACTGAGCACTTGACCCTGTGCCAGCGGCGTTATGCACCAGGCGAATGAACCATCACCAACACCCGTAGGAACTGATCCTACTATTGTTCTCATTGGACAGAGGAGGAAACCAGGCTCAGGGAAATGAAATGATCTGTCCAAGGTCATGCCCAGAGTGACTGGGCTGGCAGCTGCACACACAGCTATTGTTCTTAACCACCTGCCAGGCAACCGCTCAGTTTCCTCGGTGTGTGGCCAAATGCCCCAAATAATCAGCATCACGGCTAGCACTTACTACTGGCTCAGCCCGCGACAGACACTAGGCTACGTGCTTTACCTGCACGTTCCCTCAGGGGCCCTGGATGGCACCCCCACTGCCATTCCCCATGACTTACCCTGCAAACAGGACGGATATGCACTGCCTGGGAGTGGTAGCTAGTGTGGAACAAGCGGTCAGCCTTGAGCAGCACAGACAGGCCTGCCTGGAGGGAAGCAGGAAGAAGGGACAGGTCAGTGCCCTGCATGGTGAGACACCTGCTCCGAACACCGCCTGGGGGAAGGGGGGGGTGGGCAGGCAGAGGAGGGGCACGCGCGCCAGCCCTGACCGCTCTCCAGGGCTCCCATGCACATTCAGGGCGCTCCGGCCTCACCTTGGAGCTGCAGGGCAAGAGCTTCTTCCATGGGGTGAGGTTCTCTGTGCAGACAACCTCTCGCGGTAGCACAGCGTAGCGCAGGAAATTGTGATCAGTGCCTGAGGGAGACTCAAGCTGTCTGGGGTGGGCTTTGGGGCCCAACTCTTCAGGACCCATACTCCAAAGTTGGGGTGACCCCCCTCCTGCTCGCCATGCAATTCTCCAGCACCACCGCCCTAACAGTCTCTGCTGGGGATGGGATCCCTCCTCTCCTCGGGAGAAGAAGGCAAGGCAGAGACAGCACGGCCTCGGGAAGCCTTCCTCCCGGGCCTGCACACCCAGGGGATTTATGACCCAGCCCAGCTGAGGAAGGAGGAAGCTGAGGAGAAAGGAGGCAGAGGTTCAGGCAAGAGGTACCAGAAAGAAGCAAAGGGCCACGGGGCTATCTCACCATTGGCCAGTCCCAGGGGTTTGAAGGAGGCAGTGGGAGTGACCGTGTTGGTGGAGTCAATGAAGTTCAGAGAGGCGCAGAAGATACCCGAGAGCACGTTACTGAGCTCCTTCCAAGATTTATCCACGCTGGATGGAGACACAAACCCACTCACTGTCACGGGGCTGCCTCTGCTCCCTCCGTCCAAGCCTGCACTTGGCTGCCAAATCATTAGACTGACTAGCTCCCGGAGCTGCCAGGGCCCAGGTGCCCTGCTCAGCCACCTCCTGGGTCTCGCCCTACCCACCTCTTCTTCCTCACTCTGGACATCCCTGAATCCCCACAGGTCTCTGTTCAGGTGATTCCTCCTCCTGCGTGGGAATGCCCTACTCACCCCTCTCTGCCCACCATCAAAGAAGCCCCCTCCTCCAGGAAGGCTCTCCTGCCCTCCTCAACCACAGCCTCCTCCTGTGCTGTGATCGTTCTGACCATATGGGCCTCTCACAAGGTCCCTCCTGGGACATGGCTAGGTGGTGGCAGCATCTTGTTTTAAGCATCTTTTCTCCTCAACTAGGCTATGAGCAACCAGGGGACAAGGAGCAAGTCTGGGTCACCTACCTATGTTCCACAATACCATGTAAAGTGCCCCACATCTTCAGAGGCTGAGATCATCCCAATGAACCACCCGAGGTGTGCCCAGCTGGGCAAAACTACATATTTCCCTGTGAATGCCCTGGGCATGAAAGTAAGTCCTGGTTCCACCCTCAGAGTGGGAAGCCCTACATCTATAAAGGCTCACTGAACAAGGGGAAACAACCATTCTAGGACCCTACAAAAACATCGAATTAAATCAGAAAGAGAAATATCACAACGGACTTGGTCTCTATAGTCATAACAGAAAGCATAAAACCAAAATTCTCAACATCAGCTCCACATTACAGGCAATTATGAGCTGAGGGGAGACAGTGACAGCAAAGCAGATGGCAAGAAGGCAAAGGAGCCAGAGTTCAGGCAAGAGAGAAAGGGTTGGCAGATCTGGAAATCACCGCTTGCTCCTTAGCTGATACCACCTCAGTGTTGTCCTGGGGTTTTTCAATAATCCTCTGCTCAGAGTTTTCCAATCGCCCCAATCCTGAAGCCTCAAATAAAGACTGCAAACTTGGAATCCTGAAAGCTCTACCCAAGCCATAATCCGGTTTCACTTGGTATGCACAATATTGGCCCACACAGCATTTCTTAAATTTTGAAATCACCGATATTTAAATTTGCCAATGTGCACACTAATATCCAGATTTCTGGCACCTCTGGCAAATGAGGGTATCTGACAACAGTAGGCAACAATGTTCCCACGTGGCGACAATCTACTGAGGCTGAGTGGCAGCTGTCCTCTCAAGCTCTCTAGCCACAGTCCCTACCCCTCTCCATTATTCCCCCCTTTTTAAATCATACTTGTGCTACTGATTTCTCACAGTGGAATTAAGAGGAAATTGTGATACAACAGCAGTACCTAAACCTGTCCCTCTCCCAAACAGAAGCTATTCCTCTAACATGGAAATCTGGGGTCTCGTAGGCCAATTCTAGCCCACAGATGTTTTGTTTGGCCCTCCTGGTGTGATGATGATGGGGGTAGTGAATGTCTTTTAAAAGGTTATCCAGTTTGCCACAGTCTTCTACTGTCTTACATCTAAGTAAGCTTCAATTCTTTGTTACCTGCCTCTGCAGATACATGCATGTGCTACCCTGTGGAAGTATTAAGGGAAGTAAAAAAACCACCAAAGTAAAGAATGCCACTTAGTGGTAATATCATTTCTTACTTCTGATGCCAGTTTCACCCCCCACAGAATTGCTGTCCACTGGAACTGCTGCCCCCCCAAGAGCAGTGGCAGGATGACAATACCCGTGGCTGCTACGTCCCCTCTATGGCCTGCAACAGTCCTCAAGGTGGGCACTCACTCAGTGACGGTGTCTTGGAACCAGACCCAGAGCTCTGCACCTGATGGGGCCTGCAGGAAAGGTGGCCCCCAGTATCGAGTCCTCCAAAAGCCTTGCGTGAATGACAAGTGCAGCTCTCGTAGAGAATATTTGGAGATCAACTGCCCCAGGGCCTTGGGAAATAGCCTATAATGAGATACTGGAAAGGGGGAGCAAGTGAGTGATGATCCTGGAGGGCAGGTTCTCAGACACCCCAAAGAAGCAACAGAACCCTGGCACTGGGGCCAGAGACATCCGAATGCCATACCAAACTGTCATTTACTAGTGATGTGATCTTGACCAAGTGCCCTTCCCTCTCTACATCTCCAACATCTCACAATCGCTCACAGAACTTAGCACTGCGCCTAGCACCCAGGATAAACAGTAACCGCCAATAGCATCATCGTCAGTTTTGTCGACGCAGCGTTCTAACTAAAGGGTTATAGAGTGGCAGCCTGTGCCTGCGGAAAGAGCACCTGAACTAGGAGTCAGGAGGAGTCACTGCCCCTCTCCGGGCCTCAGTTTCACCAGCGGTATAACGGGGTTCTTCAAGAACTCTCCCATCTTTCCCCAAAGAGCTAGTTTGTCGGGGCCCGAGTCCAGGGCCCAGAAACCCTCCCCGGGAACCAAGCCCCGCCTCCCAAAGCTTGTCTCTACCCACCGCCCCAGCAAGTGCCACGGACACCTTTCCAGTCTCACCCTCTCACCTTCTTCCCGCTGCAGCTCCGAATCCCAGCGCGTGCGGAACTGGAACGTGGCGGCTACGTCCCCAGAAGGCAGCGGGGTGATAACGAGCTCCTCCCTCAGGCTGTCGCGTGGGGGCTCTGCATGGCCCCTGCCCACCGGACCCAGGAGCAGCAGCACGAGCAGGACAAGCGGCAAGGCCGCCGCCATGCCTGCGGCTGCTTCCGCCTCCAAGCGGCGCCCGCCCCCACGAAAGACCGGTCTCCAATAGGAAGAGCGTCTGAGAAAGGACTTCCGGTGCCGTCCCCGAAACCGGGGTGAGATTACCAGAGAGACGGGCTAGCTAGGTTCTTCGTGGCTGGTTCGTCTAGGGGCGCTCCGTAGGGCACGAAGGGCGGTGGACGTTTGGCCTGACGGGGGTGGGATGGGGGGCTGAATGGATGACTCCCTACTCTGCGGTATTCCTACCCATTAGAATGTGCTTAATAATACCGAGTGTCGCCACTGCCGCTGTGCCTATGTGATGATAGTTGAGGAAACAGGCTGAAAAGGTTACTTTTGCTAGGTCACGTGACAGGTCTCGTGCTTCTGGTGTCTCCATTTGCTCAGTCCTAAACCTGATGCAGAGCTTTTCCTGTAAAACCCCCGAATAACTGTCCCCTTTATTATGAAAAATGTCAAACATACAGCATAATTTAAAGAATGAACGCCTGTTAATGAACGTGTATTTCCCCATCACCTAGACTCCACCACTGACATTTTACTATACTTGCTTTATCACATATTGGTCTGTAAATCCCTCAATTCTTATGTTTTGATACATTTCAAGGTAAATTGCAGACATAAGTACACTTCTCCCCCCTAAATATTTCAGCATGCATGTCATTAAATAAAGGTTAATATTTGTTGATATTTTTCTTTTGGTGTAAAATTTACGTACAATGAAATGCACAATCCAAGTGCACATTCACTGAGTCTGACAAGAGCATACACCCATCAAGATCTAGAACATTTCTAAAACCCTAGAGAGTTGGTTAGTCCGCTTGCCAGTCAATCTCTGCCTCCTCCTTCCTTCCAGAGGCAACCAATGTTTTGATTTTTCTCCACGAAATAGCTTAATCTGTTCTACTGGCTCATATAAGTGAAACCATCATATAGTGCGTATACTTTCTTGTGTAAGACTTCATTCACAGGAAGAATGTTTCTGAGAACCATCCATGTTCTTGCATGTATCAGCAGCTTTTCTTTTTATTGCTATGTAGTATTAAATTGTATGAATACACCTTAGTTTATCCTGATGATGAACACCTGAGCTCTTTCAAGACTTTAGTTCTTATGAACTAGGTTGCTGTATAAGTTACTCTGTAGACATATGTTTATTTCCTTTGGGTAAATACTTAGGAGTGGTCAAAGAATAGGTAAATGTGTAACTGTTTAAGAAACTTTCAGAGCTTTTTCCAAAATGTATCATTTTATACTTGCACCAACAATATGTGAGAGTTCTGGATACTCCACATCCTGCTCAACGTTTGTTTTTAATTTTTTGGATTTTTTAGCTTTAGCTATATGGTATACATATATCTTATTGTGGTTTTATTTTGCGTTTTCCTGGTGTATAATGATGTTGAACATCTTTTCATATGCTTATTGGCCATACATCTGTTTTCTTTTGTGAAAAGTCTGTTAAAATATTTTTGCCCACCCCTCCCCCTTTTTCTATTGGTTTATTTGCCTTTTTATTATTGAGTTGTAAAGTTCCAACATTAAAATTCCTGCTTTGGTTTTTCCAGCTGCCCTATGAGAAACACAGTCACAAAAGATTTTGCCCACAGTCTCTTGGGGAAACTGACAACCATACTTCTACAAAGAGCCAAATTTGGTGTTGGACAGATCTACCAAGATATGCCCCAACCAACCAGAGAGGAAGTGTCAAAAGGTGTCATTATGCCCTCATTCTACTTATATATATAGTGTTCTTCTCCCACTAGACATGGAATGGAAGAAAGGCCCTGAGTTTATATGTCAGACTGAGAAGGGTTCAAATCCCCACAGCAGCTTTTAACCCATATGAGCATAAGCAACCCGTGTCACTTTTCTTTCTCTGAAAAATAGATAAACCTACTCTCGGGGTTGTTGTAAGAATTAGAAAGTATGTATATGCGGGGTCTAGAATGTAGTAAGTGCTTAATATTTACTATCATTTACTCAATCTTTGATATAGGGTCTATGATCTCCATTTTACAGAAGAGAAAGCTGGAGTACAGAAAGTAAGATAATTGCCTAACATCACATTGAGTCATGAAGCCAGGACTAGAGTCCACACCATCAACCTCAGGAAGGAAGGAAGGAAGGAAGGAAGGAAGGAAGGAAGGAAGGAAGGAAGG
>NW_024412427.1:1982308-1984707 GCF_014898765.1 Herpailurus yagouaroundi
AGAAAGAAAGAAAGAAAGAAAGAAAGAAAGAAAGAAAGAAAGAAAGAGCTGCCATCGTTATGATTATATTTCTGTGCTTTGTCTCCATTTGAATTGCCTGTCCCCATCATAAAGACCCAGCCACCTCCAGGAGACTTACCTTCTCCCTCTCTGGTGTGCCAGAGTCCCCTGTGCACTTCTGCTACAGCCTGTGTCATATTTCCATCGTGTGTGGCCGTGTCGGCTCCTGGAAGAGCTCTTGGTCACCTTAGTATTTGTTTCCTAAGCAAGGAGGCTAGCACATAGTAGGTGCTCAGTAATGTCTGAACAAACAAAAATCACAGCACAGTCCCATATTGTCCCCACACTGTCATGCTGTTCAGTGCCAAGTTCTGTGCATTCCTAGGGACTGCCACAGTGCACACCTTCCAGGGAATCTTCCCCAAAGCTGTGGCCCCTCCTATTTCCTCCACAGCATAGGATTCTACAGGATGAGCTTGTCTTCTTCCCCTCCTCCCCAGAGTCTGTGACCAGTCTAGGCAGTAGACAGAAGAAGCCACACTGTGGCTTGGAGACTGAAAGCTGGGCCACTTGCCTAGGAGTTGGCTCCGAATCCCCTTTTCCTCTCCAGGGGCCTCAAAAAACAGTCAGCTGGAGATGCTGGCTCTGAAGGCTAGCCAAGACCCTGTGGTTTAGCAGAAGAAGAGATCATTGTCCAAGGAGGAAGTAGTCCTGGGGTCTCAGCTGACCCTAGACTTTTCCAGACAGGGCTGGGGCTCATAGCAGCTGAACTGAAGGCTCCCCAAAGGCTCACAAACAATTCTATCTCTCCAGAGGCTGGAGTCCCTCTCCCCAGGCAAACTCCCTGCCCTAAGCCCCACAGATCTAAACATCCTGTGCCTGGAGTACTAAGAGATTTGTTGACTTATTGACAGCAACCAAGCAAGTCTAGCTTCCCATTATTTGCCTCGGAGTGGAATAGGGTGCCCTTGGGAGCTGAGAAGCCCTGCATAGCAGAGCCACGGAGCTCATAGGCTGCAGCCCAGGAGAAGGCTCAGCCACAGTCCGGCGGCTGAACTTTGCTACTCCAAAGGAAGGGAGAGGGCAAAGACAGAGACCGTGTCTTTTGTGTGCAGCAAAGTCCCAAACAACCCAGAACAACTGCAAAATTTAACACGAGACTGAGTCCCGGCCCAGTTTAGTGGATGATCTCAACTTGGACACAGAGGCTTTTAGACAAAAGGAGCACAAAACTCCCACAAGTTTCTCACCAGTGCTAGGAAAAGCACTCAAGAGCTGTCACTTACAATGGCCTCCTGCAGGGGTGGAAGCAGGCTGGGATGACTGGAAGACTGCAGGTCTGTCACTCACTCAGCCTGGGTGGCACCAGGAGCTTTGGGATTTAGGCTGAAGGTCACTGATCCCATGGGTGGTGTTTGATGTATGAAGTGGGGTGGAATGCTTTATTTATTTATTTATTTATTTATTTATTTATTTATTTATTTATTATTTATTTTTTTGATGTGAGAAATGCCTTGATGCCCCTTATGGCTGGGTCCTAGAACTCTCCTTTCTTCTTCCACTCCCCATCCCTCCCTGGACACACTCAAATAGCACCTACATCTGGTAGCTCCGTCTATTTATTTTCCCAGCCTAATCCTCTCCAAACCCCACACTCGGGTCCGAGTGCCTACCCAATATGCCCTCTTGCACGTCTCAAGAGCACCTCAAACTCAACACGTCCAAAAACAAATGTATGACCTTCTTCCCAAGCCTGGTTCTCTCTGACACTCCCCATCTGGGGAAATAACACTCTACATGGTCCTGTTGCGTGAGGGAGAAACAATGGTGGCACCCTTAACCCCTTCCTCTCTCACCTACCTGTCAGATCTTTTGGAACTTGTCTCCCAAACATCTCTTCATTCCTTCCACCTTTCTGTATCCCGTCCACCTCCACCCTCGTCCATTGCCTGAGACGTAGCTGGCTGCCATCACCTCCTCATTCCCAGGCATCCACTCCTCCAGTCAGCATTCCACAAGGAGCCTCTACCCCCGCCCCCACCACCTTGCTCCCCCTAGGTGACTCCTTCTCACCCTTGAGGGCTCGGCTCAGCTCAGATGCCACTTCCTCAAGGGAGATGTTCCGTGAGTGCTCCCAGTAGGCTATTAAGTCCTTCCTAGCACTGGTCATAATTACAATTTTACATTTGGGCCCCCCCCAGGTTAGACCCCCATAAAAGCAGCACTGTGCCCTCCCTTTTTTTATTCTTGTCACTCTACATTCCCAAGCCATGCTCAGTGTCTTATACGTGTTAAACATTGACATTTAATAAATATTTACTGAATGAATGTCATTTATTTGTTTATACCCTGCCTCAACCCAGTCAAGCTGATCATTATTACCATTATCTCCTGCATGG
>NW_024412427.1:1985107-2033804 GCF_014898765.1 Herpailurus yagouaroundi
GGCTCCAGGCTCTGAGCCATCAGCCCAGAGCCCGACGCGGGGCTCGAACTCACGGACCGCGAGATCGTGACCTGGCTGAAGTCGGGCGCTTAACCGACTGCGCCACCCAGGCGCCCCCAGAATTACCTTTTTAACAAGCAAGTTCAACCACCTGTAATTCTTCATTACTCCCCATAAAGTTCAAATTCGTTAACGTGACCTCTAACATGTAAACTGCCACTTACCATTCCAAAGACCGTCTTCTTGTTCCTTAGTAACATACCCCTGATTTTAACAAGAGAGTAGTGTACCCCTACTAAAGGATTATCCTGCCCTCTCCGGTAGCCCTGGTGCTTCTGAGAAGTTTGAAAGGTAGTACAGAAATCAGATGCACTGGTAACTCAGCGACTCGAAAAGGTTACGGTCTTTCCAAAGACCAGAATTTTCTTTCTCGTAGATAACGTTGTGTCCCTATGTCTATAAAATATCTGTACGTGAAACATTTCTCACGTTAGCAAGCTCTGGTCGGTGAGCTGAAAGTGGACATCGCTGGGCAGAACTCCCAAGAATGCTTCCTGAAGTGGAAACAGACCTCAGGCTGTGCTGTGCCCATCCCCGGTTTTCTCTCCGTCTTTCTGCCAGCTTCAGGGACGTGATGGCTGGCACCGCAGCAGCCATCAGACATAAGCTATCAATGAGAATCCCAGCCGTGAGGCTGGGATGGCTGAGAAAAAGAGCCAAAACGGACTCAGGCGCCCAAGAACTCTGGAGCAGTCATACAGCCCTGTGCTTTGGGCTTCTTTTCTATAAGGAAAGAAAACTGTAACTTAAGTCTCTGATCTTTTACTAGCAGCCACACTGAAACTTGATACAGGCTTCAAAGTATTTCATGACTAACCTTTGTCAGTCTTACCTCTCCCTTCCTCTCATCCTCAAATTCCACAGTTCAGCCAAGCTGAATGTTTCAGTTCCTCGGAGCTGCTTCTCCCCATTTAAAGTCTTCTCAAGCTGCTCTTTCTGCCTGGATTACAGCCCCCATTTGGCAAACTCCCACTCAGCCTCTGGATCTCAGCTTAAAACTCAGCTCTTCAATGACCATACGAGCTATTTTCTGACACCAGAGTCGCTTGCTCATCACGCTGCTTATTACATACTGTGAATTGTGGTATTTACCTGATTTTCTCCTCCAGAGACAGTAAACTGCATGCAGGCAGGGATACAGCCTGTCTTGTTCAAAACTGCATTCCAAATGTCTGGCATAGGTATTCAAGAAATACTTCCTGAAGATATAGAGTACATGAGAGATGGGGACATGGTGTTGGCTAGAGAACTGAAAAAATACAGCGGGTTTGATATCTCTGCAGTGTGATAAATGAAGGGGGATGGTTGGTATATTATTATCTGTTTATTACTTATTCCATGCCCTGTTCCCAAACAGGGGGTGGGGGAGCAGGGGTACCACCGCACGGGGAGTGCTAGGAGTTCACGTCCACTTAGAGACACTGGTGTAGGAGACTCTATCAGAAGACTGCAGGATAGTCTGGGGGAGGCAGGGGCGCTAGGAAAAGCAGCGGCATCTTGTCCTACCTCATCTTCCATCTCCGCGCCTGCAAGCCCTGCCTCAGGAGTAAAGCCAAAAACTGGCGGGGGGGGGGGGGGGGGGGGGGCGGGTCGCAGCAGGAAAGGTTAGCAGTAAAGCAGGAGGGTTGATTCCCAGAGAGGCTCACCATCCCACCATCCTTGCCTCCCCCCAGTGCCTGCTGCAAGTAAAGAGTCTGGTCTTCTCTGCAGGGCTCTGGCTGGGCCTCTCGTCTCCTGTGTGGAAGAGCCAGCCTGCTCAGTCTATACATGGACGCCCACTGCTAGCTGCAAGCTCCAGGCTCTGCCCCCCCATCGGCCCCATCCTCTTCCTCATCAGACTGTGCCAAGGGCGTGTCCGCTCCGCCGTCACTGGGATTTGGGCTGTGCAGGTTGGTGGAGTCGTCAGAAGACGAGGAGGAGGTGCGGGACGTGGTCCTGTCTGGCGTGGCCGTTGGCAGGCCCAGCTCCTCTGGACGGTCGTCCATCCCTGCCCCAAAAGAAGAGTTGGTCAGCGCCACAAACAGGGCTTCAGGGGGCTCTGAGAGATGCTCTGGCCAGCAGGGGCTGAAGCCCAGAGAGGCGCAGAGGCCTCACCAGTCAACTGAGCCAGTCCGGCAGACAGCCAGGTGTCCTGACTCTCAGGTCCCTTCATTTCACTATGGCACGTGTGGGCCCTGCAGTCTGCTCCACGGACTCAAGCGTGCAAACTCCACCTACGCCACCTGCTTGATATTGGGTAGCTTTGGGCAAGTCATTTTCCCCCTCAAGGACTCTGAATCTTCTCTGTAAAAATGGGATATGCACCTCTATTTCAGAAGGGTTTTGAGGATGAAATCAAAGAATGATTATAAAATGCCTGGCACGTAGCAGGCCATCAGTAAACAGCAGCAGTTTTAGAGAAAAGAAGAAGCCTGGGTGGTTTCATCCATTAAGTGTCTGAATCTTGATCTCAGCTCAGGTCTCGATCTCAGAGTCATGAGTTCAAGCCCCGCGTTGGGCCCTGCATTAGGCATGAAGCCTACTTTAAAAAAAGAGAGCATCTATCTTATAAGCTAAACATATGGGCTTTGGAATGAGAAAGCCATGGTTTGAGCTCAGCTCTTCCACTTTCTGGCTGTGTGACAACTTCTAATTTCTTCCTTTATAAAATTAGGATACTACCACCTGCCCTAATAGGATATTATAAGAATTGAGCTAATTTGGCACAGTATTAGCAACTAAAAAAAAAAAAAAAAAGTGCTCAGTAAATGTTCATATGAAGATGACTAAAACAGCTTAAGTTGTGTAATATAAAAATTATATTTTATATTATTTTAATTACATGAACTAATTACGTTAATTTCACAAATGTAAAATTAACAAAGAGTAAGGGGGGGTTGGGGCATTCCCAGAAGTTTTTTTTTTTTAGATTGATTGATTGATTGATTTTTAGATAGTGTGCGGCACCCCAACACGTTTAAATGTTTATTTATTTTGAGAGGGAGAGAGAGAGTGTGCAAGAGCATGTATGCGAGAGCCGGGGAAGGGGCAGAGAGGAGAGAGAATCCCAAGCAGACTCCTCGCGGACAGTGAGGGGCCCAATGGAGCGCTTGATCCCACAAACTATGAGATCATGACCTGAGCCGAAATCAAGAGTCAGATGCCTAACTGACTGAGCCACCCAGGCATCCCCGCCTCAGAATTTTAGATTGAGGATCTGTCATCCAGTTCCCCTCAGAGTCAATGTCCCTAAAATCAGAACAGACAGCTGTTTTATTGGTAGAAACACCCACTGCCAGGCCCTACGTGTATATTTCCCCGGTCCCGCTTGCAGCCTCATTTCAGAGCCTGACGCCTGTTTCTGGCTAACTGGTGCCCAAGTCCCCAAAGCCAAGGGGCATACCAGATGTCTGGGGGGTTGGTGGAGGGTCTTCGCAAGGCAAGAACACATCTGCTCCATCTTGGTCCCCAAGGTCAATAAGTTCTACCTGCTCCAGGGCATCCACATTCACTTCCATGGATGAGATACTACCTATGGGGGCTGCAGATCAAGAAGGGGGCAGGTCAGGAGGATGCGGGCCCGAGCACATAGGATGGTCAGAGATATGTGTCAGGTCTAGAGACAGAAGTCTCGAGGGCCAACAAAATGGGGGGATGAGGCTCCCATACTTCAGGACGTACAAGACGTGCCTCCCCTACCCCACCCCAGTCCCTCTCCCCAGGACTCAGAGCTTACGTCTCTGCGACTCGAGATGCAGGTGGGACAGGGGGAAGACAAACTCTGTCTCTGGCTGTAAAATGTCCTCAAAGAATTTCTGCCGCTCCCGAAGGCGGAGCTGCTGGCGCTCCAGGGCTGCCCGGGGATTTGGGTCCATGTCAGCTCCTGGAAGGTGGAAAAGTAAGTACAGCTATGAAGGTGAGAGGGCAGGGGTGGGGGGGGCAGGGTGGGGCCGGGGGAGCGTGGGGAGCTCCGCTGCAGCTGGCATCCCAGCCGTGGGGCCTCCAGGTGCAGCTGGACACCTCTGGTCTTGGCTACCTCCTTCCCTTCCTCGAAACAAAGTCCGTTACCACAAAGTCCATTACCACAAGTCTCCTGAAGCGACAGCGCTGACCCTGGCTCCACAAAGGGGATGCCGGTTCCAGGCACGGCAAGAGAAGCTCCTCTGTATTCAGGGAATGGGGCCGATGGCCAAGACTCAGTATCATGCCCTCGTGAGAGGACCGGTCCAGCCCAAATGGGGGAGGCACTTTTAGTGGACCCGGCCTCCCCTCAGAAGGCCAGGGAAGGGGGTGGGCTGGGGTGGAAGGTCAATCTTCCTCTAGTGCTGCAACTCTGGTTCATGCCCTGCCTTCAAAACCCAGACAAAGGCTAAAGCACCTCCTCCCCACCATACTCCCCATCACCACCATCCCCTCCAAACCCTGCTCTGAAGTCACAGATCTGACTTCCAGACTTGGCTCTGCCCCTAAGGAAATCATCTTTCCAGCCTCGGTCTCCCCATCTGAAAATGGCCTAATAGTCCTACATGCCTCAAACGGGAGAGGCTGCAGGTGCAGGTGCCCCGTAAAATGTAAAGCCCGGATACTATACTATCCAGAGGCCGCCCATCTCTTCTCCGCTTTCCCCAGCTCGTTATTTGGGCGCCTCTCCTCTGACATCTCAGTCTTACATCCCTACTAGTCAGAGTAGCAATTGGAAGGGCGGGGCCTGGGTCCAATTCAGGGCCCCCGAACCCCCCAGTGCTGAGAGCTTTCCAGAATACCAGAACTCTGGGCTAGCCCAGGCTCTACACGTTCACTCCCATTTGCTCGTCCCTCTGAGCCCATCACCGGAGGCAAGAGCTTGAGGACCAGCTCATCATCCTCTGCAGCCTGCCTCCTCGACTCATCTGGAATCAGTGTCCGAGACCCCGGCCAGCTCCACAGGCGCTGCTGCGGGCCGCGAGGGGCCCAAACCCAAGCGGGCCAGCCAGGGCCAAAGGCAGTGTGCGGGACCGGGTGGCCGCCGGCTGGCAGCGGGGGAGGGAGGGAGGCGCTGACGCCGATTCCTGGGAAAAGCTTTCCGAGCTGCCGCCCAGGTCACAGCACTAAAAATACCCGGGGCCCCTGGGGCCGTCTGCTCCAGCGGCCGGGTGGAGGGGGGGGGGGGCAGGGGAAGGAGAGAACGAGGGTGGGGGCGCCCACGGGCTGGGGGCGCGGGGGCTCCCCCTTCCCCTTCCCCCAGCCCCATCCTTCTCCCGAGACCCAAGGAGCTGCCCCCAGGGGGCATCGGAGCCGGGGCCAGGGAGAGAAAAGGAGTTGTTTACGAGACGAAAGGTGCTGGGAGAAGGGAGTCCAGGTCTGGGGAGCCCGGGGTGCCCGTGAAAGACAGAGCGCCCTCCTGGTCTCCGCTCCACCCGCCCTTGAGTCCGCAGGAGCTAGAGAATTCCCTAAAAAGGGCCGGGGCGCGCCCGCCGGTTGGCGGGCGGTGAGGGGTGGGGGTGGAGAGGAGGCCGAGGGCCCCGGGGCGTCCAGTTCGTGCCGCCGGCCCCCGGCCCCCGGCCAGCCCGTCGCCCCTGCGCCCCTGCCGCAGAGCCCCTACCTGCAGCGCCCCGCGCCCCCGCTGCCTCGGTGGCTGGGCTCCGGCGAGACGGCTGCGGGGGCGTGGGAGCGAGACGCGCCGGCCGGGGTGGGGCTGCGCTGCCGGGGCTCCCGCGGGACGGCCGGGCCCTGGGAGCCGGGAACGAGGAAGCGGCGGGCGGCGGAAGTGGGGGAGGGGTGGCGACGGGCACCCGCGCTCGCCTCCCTCCCGGCCGCCACGGGGAGCCCCCTCGGGCGCGGCCGCTCGCACTTCCAGGCCGGGCGAAAAGTTCCCCGCGCGCATCCTTGCCCCGCGGCCGGCCACGCTCGTCTGCACTCCGCCCGCAGCCCGCCCGCAACCCGCCGCCCGGGCGCTGGGCTCCGCACGCTCCGATCCACTTGCTGCGCCGCGCCCCGGCGGCGCAGCCCCGCCGCGGGGACACGCGCGGGTTCTCGGCCCACGCGCACTTGCTGCTGGCGACTCGTGGGCAGCCCCGCCGGAACGCACCCGCACCCCGGGCGAGAAGGCGCACGCGGGGAAAGGGGCCCGGCGGAGCCGGGAGGGCACTGACCCGGTGCCGCGACTCAGGGCAGGTGCGCCGCGGCGGAGGGCCTCCTGAACCTGGGACTCACCCGGCAGCCCCCGGTTCTGGATCCGGGACCGGACCGAGCCGCCGCCCAGCCTTCCAGCGCACTGGGCGGGGTGGGCGCCGGGACGGGGCGGGTCAGGGCTGCAGGGGTGGGCCGCAGCGCCGCGCCCCGAGACGCCGGCGAGAAGCCAAGCCCTCCAGGGCGCGAGCAGGGGCGCTGTGCATCCGGGCTGGCGGGGGGGGGGGGGGGGGGCGACGCGCAAACTGAGGGAGGAGAGGAGAAGGGCTTGCCCCCCTCGCCGCGCCTGCTGCTCAGACCAGCGCCAGAAGTGTCCAATCTGCTTGACTCCTGGACGGAGACTCTTGCCCATTCTCTTCCTCCTCCCTCCCTCCCCCCATCCCCTTGTGCTCGCGCTCGCAGCTCCAGAAGCCTCGGGGACGGGACGGGACGGGACCGGGTCGGGGGTGTCTGTCGGGGATGCTTCTGCCGTGGGGTCATTCGTTCATTCACTCAACAAACATCCGCGAGCAAGCCAGGAACTAGGAGTCATCCTTGGCACCTCTCTGTCCTGCGCTAAATACACCTCCATTTCCTGTCGATTCTCCTTCCTGAATAACTTTCCAATCCGCCAACCCTCTCCATTTCCACCACCATCTCCCCCTTGGCTCTTCCAGTAGCCTTCTATCTGGGTACCCGGTACTCGCTCGGCCCGGCTACACTCCATCCCCGCCCCCCGCCCCAGCCGTCAGCCATCATTTCAAACCGCCAACCCTGGTGTTCCGCCCCCTGCTTAAATCCCTCTATTGTTAGAATAAAATCTAGGTGCTGATATCTGAGCCGAATCTTGAAGAAATGAGTTCAACGAGCGGAGAAGAGGGGCGGGGGTGGGGTGGGGAGGGGCATGTGCAAAGAGAGGGATGGAGTCGTGACACATTCGGGTTTCCCTGTCGGGGACCAGCGCTCTGTACAAGTACCTGAAGCGCTGTTGCTTCTCTTGTTAGTGGGATCCCAAAACCCCGGGAGAAACACAGCCGGCGGCTTTCCCACTATTTTACAAGCAAGGAAACTAGTTTATGGGAGGCAAGTGGTTAAGGGCACAGGCGTGGTCGTCAGACCCTCCTGGGTTGCAAACCTAGCTCTCCATCTAGCTGGTTGTATAAACACTTAATTTCTCTGTTCTTTGATTTCCTTGCTTATTGGTAGGAATAATTAATCCCTACTACTTATGAGGTAATTCGTATAAAATGCTTAGTACCGGACGTGGGCACTTTGGAGATGCTTAATAAACATTAGGTGTTTTGATGGTAATGGGTTCTGTGAAAGGGAGGAAACTGCTTTCTTCCACGAATTTCTGTAATTATAGGAAGTACACCCTGATAGTTAACACTTCTTCAGAACTTATTATATATCTGTTGCTGTTTTAAGTGTTTTGCCTATATTTATTAACTCTTTTAATCCTCTTAACAATCTTGTGAGGTAAGTACTATTATTATTATTTCCATTTTCCAGATGAAAACTGAGGTACAGAGAGATCAAGGGACTTGTCCAAGGCCATACAGCAAATAATGGATTTTGAATCCAGATCGGCTGCTCCAGAGACTGTGTTATAACCACTGGCCCCAGCCTGTTAGTTTTCGTCTTCCAAGAAAGGTCTCAGTCAGTTTGATTCTTATTCCTCATTCATGGGTGGAGTAGACACTCGGTCCCATCTCCTAGCACAGAGGAATGAGGCCAGCTTGGAGTGTGGTGGGTGAGAGCTCAACTCCCAAAGCCGCTTCCCCCCTTTCCAGGCTTATTCCTGGGAACAGGACTGCATGAATTGTTTTGAGCTGTCCCCAAGATGGTGACAGATCTGGAACCTCTGTCTCTTCTCTTTGCCAGATAGTTGCCTCATAAGGGGTAGAGAGGGGAAAGCGTCCAGCTAGAGAGAATTCAGGGGGCTAAGCCGGAAGGGTGCCAGCCCAGAGAAGGAGCCAGGCAGCGGACCCAGGAGCAGATGGCCAAAGGGGGTAAAAGGAGCCGTGGGAAAGTAGATGGCCAAGACTTCAGGCTCCACGCAGGATGCAGAGAGCTGGGGACAGCATCATGACCACACTAATCACAATTTTTAAAAATTGTTAGGTAGTCTATAAAATTACAGCTTTTGTCAAACCCATCAGAGAGCTGAGTTTGCAGAGCAACCAATTAACCTGAATTCCAAAGAAGGACGGGAGCCTCGGAGAAGAAATGGGACACAGGCGCTGGCACGCTTGTGAAGCAGGAGGAAGACGGGGCCTCCATTCAGACAGGTAAGAGTTCATTTCCTTCCTAGATGCAGGTTGCTCGCCGGTATCATATTCTTTCTGCCTCCAGAAAGATCTACATAAACAAGTAAAGATCTCTGGAAATGGACAGAATGAAGGTAAATATAAGAGACATTTTTCTGTGTTTAATCGCCTTAAAAGACAATTGACTAAAGCAAAAGAGTGGCAATACACTCCTCTTTTGCTTTCGAAGTCATGGGGATGTCAAGTCCGGAGTAGGGAATATAGCCAATAACTGTGTGGTGAGAGGTGATAAGTACACTTACCATGGTGAGCATTTTGTAATGTATATAATTGCCGAATGACTATGTTATACACCTGAAATTAATATAAAATTATGTCACTACATTTTAAAAAAATCTATTTTAGAGAGAGAGAGCACAAGTGGGGGAGAGGGGCAGGGAGAGAGAGAGAGAGAGAGAAAGGGAGAGAGAAAGAGAGAGAGAGATGAAATCTTAAGCGGGCTCCATGCTGACTGTGGGGCTCGATCCCACAACCCTGGGATCATGACCTGAGCCGAAATCAAGAGTCTGACACTCAACCGACTGAGTTACCCAGGTGCCCCTATATGTCACAACACTTCAATTTTTAAAACAGCAGCAGTACGTTGTGGGTATATAGCATATATAAAAGTTAAATTATGACAATAACAATAGTTAAAATGATGAGATGAGTAATTGGAAGTATACTATTTAAGGACCCTCTGCTGTATAAGTGGTATGACATTATTTGAAGATTGCCTTTGGTTAATTGAAGACATACACCATAAATGCAAGGGGAACCACTAAAAAAATTTTTTTAAGAGGTATAAATAACAAGCCAATATGAAGATAAAGTGAAATAATAAAAATATTGGGAGCCAGGGCATCTGGGTGGCTCACTCGGTTAAGCGTCCGACTTTGGCTCAGGTCATGATCTCGTGTTTTTTGAGTTTGGGCCCACATCGAGCCCTGTGCTGACAGCTCAGAACCTGGAGTCTGCTTTGCATTCTGTGTCTCCCTCTCTCTGTGCTCCTCCCCGGCTCTCTCTCTCTCTCTCTCTCAAAAATAAATAAAATATTTTTAAAAATTTCTTTTAAATATTGGGAGGCATTCTCCCTGGCCCTTTTGGTGTTCAACGTGTCTTGTTGACTATGTCAAGATTGCAAGGATTTGACTTCTCTTCTGCACCCTTGCTTAGGATTGATAATTGTTAATAGAGCTTGAGAGACCAGATCATGTCTTTCTCAGACCAAGGCAGGTTTGCTTACTGCTTGCTATAGAAGTTCTGGGCCTGGTTCCCCAGCCACAGGGTAAAGCCACTATGTGTATGCTATGCATCTGGGACCACCATATCAGTTATTGGACCTGGGGCCAAGTGAACCACAGACAGCTGTGCTCCTGTTCATGTTGTTTGGTGTGCTATGAGTAATGTTTCCATCAAATGGAATAAGTCTTATTGTCTATTTTTGGTACCCAATAGGTTGATGTTTTTCCCTGAAGAAATGTAATTAATCCAAAGTAAGGAAAAAAAAAAAAGAGAGAAAAAAAAAGAAAAAAAAAAGGATGGAAATATAAAACAAATATGCAAGATTTTAATCCAATTGCCAATGAAAGAACCAATTAAAGGACAGACTAGTACATTTGGAAATAAAGCAAAAGGCAATAATGTGCTGTCTATAGAAACCGAATTTAACTATAAAGAAACATGTACATTAAAAGTAAATGGGTGGAAGAACGCCGGGGTGGCTCACTCGGTTAAGCACCGACTTTGGCTCAGATCATGATCTCGTGGTTCATGAGTTTGGGCCCCACATTGGGCTCTGTGCTGACAGCTCAGAGCCTGAAGCCTGCTTCGGATTCTGTGTCTCCCTCTCTTTCTGCCCCTCCCACTCACACTCTATCCCTCTCTCTCAAAAATAAATAAATTAATTAATTAAAAATTAAAAAAAAAAAAGTAAATGGATGGAATGAGATGTACCACACAAACAGTAATCAAATCAAACTGGAGTGGCAGTATTCATAGCAGACAAATATAAACCTTCAAAAAGACTATTAGCAGTGATTGAAGAGGGATAGTGATAACAATAAAAAGTTCAATTCACCAAAAAGACTTCACTATTATAATGCGAATACATCTAATAACAGAGTTTCAAAAACAGATGAAGTAAAAACCAATAGACCCAAAATAGAAAGAGAAAAATCTATATTTCAGTTCGAGAATTCAATACTGCTCTCTCAGTAATCAATAAAACAAGTGGGAGAAAAAAGGAAGGAGGTAGAAAACCTGAACGCTATCCACTGACTTGTTCCGACTGCCACGTTGCTAACACTTTAACCCGACAACAGCAGGATAAGGATTCTTGCAACTGCACATAAAGCATTCACCAAGCTGCATCATAGCCTGGGCCACCAAACGAACCTCAACAAATTTAAAAGAATTTAAATCAGACAAAATGTTTTATGACTATACAAGAATTAAAATGTAACCAATAAAGGCATCTGGGAGATACCCCAATCCTTGGGAATAAAACAGGACACTTCAAAATAACCCGAGAGTCAAAGGTGAACTCCAAAAGGAAATGAGAAAAATATCTTGAATTGAATAAAAACTGAAACGCAGCTGCCTGCCACCAAAATAGCCCGCGGTGCTCCCTGCCTTTCCTTTATTCTTACCTTTGTGTAGTCCTCTGCTACACTGTATCGAGGCGACTCTCCATACAGTCACAAACGGTGGTGGATCCCATCCAAAACTAGGATTGAAAAAACAAAAGACCACAGCTCCCATCTCGGGTGTGTGTCCTCTGTTGCTTGGCTCGCTCGCTCTGGGGGAAGCACCCTACTGTGTCATCAACAGCTGGGCAGACAGGCCTACATGGCATGGCACTGAAGATTCCAGCCGACGGCCAGGAAGAACAGAGACCGGCCGGCAACCGCATGCGGGCGCAGGGAAACGGAACCGCCGGGCCCGGTGGAGCCTCGAGAGAGTGGACTGCGGTCCTGGCCGGGGGCTTGACGGCCACCTCGAGAGATGCTGAGACATCACCACCTCAGCTAGAGCACTCCTGGATGCCTGATGCCCCAAACCCCTGACATAATAAATCCCTCTTGTATTAAACTGCTACACTCAAGACTAGTTTGCCATGCAGCAGGAGACAGGGCCTAGACTTTGGTACTGCGGGAGAGTGCTGCTGTGTCAGCTCCGAAATGTGGCAGTGGCGTTAGCACTCACCACAAATTGATGAGACTGTAGGGAAAGCGCCTTGGAAACGCTGTTAATAGAAGCCTCGGGCCTTTGAGAAAAAGGCAGGGCCGACAGCAAAGTGGGTAAATGCTATTGGGAACTGGGGAACTGGGGGAGAGGAAGCCGGTTATGTCCTAGCACAGAGGCCAGCAGCCCCGTCGCCTGCAGTACAGTGGGCAGCAGAAAGTACCCCTGATGAGCTGGGTGGTCTAGCTGAGGGCATTTCCCAGGAAGGCGTCAAAGGCGCCACCTGGTCTCTTCTCGCTGCTGACAGTAAAATGCCAGCAGAGAGGGCGGAACTAAGGCAGCAGCTCCCGAGTGACAGCGAGGTTGCCTCCTGCGGGGCATTTGGCAATGTCTGGAGACATTTTTGGTCCTCGAAACTAGAGAGGTTGCTCTTGGCATCCAGTTAGTAGAGGCCAGGGATGCTGGTAAATAGCGTCTAATTGCAAGACAGACCCCTCTCCCTACCTCCCCCCCGCACAAAGATTCATTCTACCCAGAATATCAGTAGTGCTGAGGCTGAGAAACCCTGAGCCAAAGGGAAGCAGTGGTAAATATAAAAGAGCCAGAACTTCATGGTAGGAAATTCTCAGCCTCTCCAAACGGCAAATGATAGTAACAGTAAGAAGTGCTTTCCTAGCAAAGCTCAAATAATCCAGGGCATTGAAAACCTTAAAAAAACAAACAAACAAACAAACAAACAAACAAACAAACAAAAAACCCCCACCATGGTCCAAAAATGAAACAGGTTGTGACTGTTAAGATCTTGAGTTTACATCTCAGGAAGACGAAAGGCAACGCCTCAGAGTACTATTCAGTCAGATAAAAGACCTCTAAGATTATAGGTGTGCTTTACAGATCCTCTAAATCAAACAATAGAGATTCTAGAAAGCTGAAGGGTGTTGTCCCTTAGCCATTTCAGCAGAAGCCTAATGCAGAGAAGGGCTTATCTCAAAGAAATTGTGGGCATGGCTTTTGTCTAGCCAAGTGGACCCGGATAAGATTCAGAGTGACCTACAAATTCTTAGAGGGATAATAAATCCAGAAACATCTCCAGTTTGGATTTATAAGAATGAAGAGAGTATAAAATAAAAAGAGGACTTTGGGCTCTGAATAAAATGGAGTAGATGCATTCCTCTCTTTCCTTCTCACAAGTACAGGTGAAAATGCTGGACGTTTTATCTCAAACAAACGTAAGAAGGCAGATCAACCAGGGCCCCGCCCCCCCCCCCCCCCCAGTAGGCTTTCTTTTTGCTAGGGTCTGGAGAAGCCTGCAACCTGGAAATGCCAACAAGGCACAGATTAAAGTCGCCTCCATGAAAAGCCTGTTTTCTCTTGTCAAAGGACTGAGAAAGAGGCGCCCTAGCAAGACAGAAATCTTCTGACATTAAATGGCCCACTCCAGCAAAATACTAGAGGAAAAGGCACTCCTAGCCTCCACCTGCAGACAGAGGGGGACAGCCTAGACTTCAATGTTTGTCTTGTAACAGAGGTTACAGGGCACCTCCCCCACTTCACCTCCAAGCGGTGTTGGTGGGGGGAGGCTTCATCATTGCCCAACAGTAACAAGTACCTCTCTCCAAGTACCCTTCCCCATTTCCATGGTGTCAGAGGAGGCCATGTGGGGAGCTACACTACCATCCCCATCCAGCAATGATGAGGCCCCACTCCCTTCCCTCAATGTAAAGGAGGCCCAGTATGGAATCTAGATGTCCACCTCTGCCCAGCAGTAATGAGGCAACCCTACCCTACCCTTCCCCTACTGCATGGTGTCAGGGGGTTCATGTGGGTAGTGCGGGTTTTCACTCTCATCTGGTGGTAAAGAGTTGGTATCACTGGACCAGGTCATCCAAGGCCTGGCTTAAAACAAGGTTTTAAAACAAGGTTTAAATGAAATCCAGAGTCTCATAACATAATTTCCAAAATGTCCAGGTTATAACTGTAAATAATTCATCATACATAGAACTGGGAAAATCTCAATTTGGATAAGAAAAGACAATCTACAGATACCAACAGATCAGTGTTGCTGGATTTATCTATGATTTTAAGACAGGCACTATAAAAATGCTTCAACAAGTTGGGGCACTTGGGTGGCTCAATCGGTTAAGCGTCCAACTTTGGCTCAGGTCATGATCTCGCAGTTTGTGAGTTCAAGCTCTGCCTTGGGTTTTCTGCTTGTCAGCACAAAGCCCACTTTAGATCCTCTGTCCCCCTCTCTGCCCCTCACTCACTGTGCTCTCTCTCTCAAAAACAAATTTTTTTTAAAAAGCTTCAACAAGCAATTACAAACATTCTTCAAATAAATGAAAAAAAATATCAGGGAGGGGCATCTGAGTGGCTCAGTTGGTTAAACTTCCAGCTCTCGGTTTTGGCTCAGGTCATGATCTCAGTTTGTGAGTTCGGGCCCTATGACAGGCTCTGTGCTGACAGTGCAGAGCTTGCTTGGAATTTTCTCTCTCTCTCCTCTCTCTCTCTTTCTCTCTCTCTCAAAATAAGTAAAAATTTTTAAAAAATTATTTTTAAAAAATCTCAGAAAAAGAAATAGAAGTCACAAAGAAAATAGAAATGTTAGAACTGAAGAAAAAAATTACTGTGCTGGGTTGAATCGTGTTCTCCAAAATACCCAATATTACAGAATGTGACCTTATTTGGAAACAGAGTCTCTGCAGAGCTAATTAGTTAAAATGAGGTCATACTGGAGTAGTGTGGGCACTAAATCCAATAACTGGTGTTCATTATAAGACAATGTGAAAACACAGAAAGATGCCCAGGGGAGACCACCAAGTGAAGATGGACACAAATACTGGGATGATGGGTCTATAAGCCAAGGAGCACCCAGGATGTCTGGTGATCACCAGGAGCCAGGAGAGAGGCATGGGACAGGTTCTCCCTTGGAGCCTCCAGAAGGAACCACCACCTTGGGTTTTGGACTCTTGGCCTCCAGTACTGTGTGAAAATAAACTTGTTGTTTTAAGCCATCAAGTTTGTGGTCATTTGTTATAGCAGGCAGGCCTGAGAAACTAATACAGAAACTAAAATGTAAAATAAAACCACCTCACTGGGTAGGCTCAATAGAAGGATGGAGATAATGTTTGAAAGGACAGGTGCATTTGAAGATAGAACAGTAGAAATGATCCAATCTGAAAGAGAGAGAAAATTATAGTTAAAAAGGATAAAAAGCAAGAACAGAGCTTCAGAAACCTGTGAGACAGTAACAAAAGATTTAACATTTGTGTTACGGGAGTCCCAGGTGGAGAGGAAAAGGAAGTGAAGCTGAAAAAACATTCCAGAAAAGAATGGCTGAAAGTTTCCCAAGTTCGACAAAGACCTGAACCTACAGATTCAAGAAGCCGACTGAATCTCCAGCATAAGCCCAAATAAATCCATGATAACACACACCATAATCAAACTTCTGAAAACTCAAGTCAAAGAAAGAATCGTGAAGGCAGTCGGAGAGAAATGACACCTTTCCTGTAGGGGAACAACAGTTCAGTTGCAGCAGATGTGAGCTGCCAGAAAGAAGTGGGACAGCATCCAATGAGCGAAGGAAGATACGGTCAGTCCAGAGTGCCTGACAAAGATTCTCTCCTTGACCAAACTCTAGCTTGGCTCCTCTGAGCCCTCTTTTCAACATGGCCTTAAACTTGGTCTATACAGACTTGAACAAACACTAACATAGTTTTTAACAACTCAAGGCTGAATCCCTAGGATGACCCCAGACCCCTTAAAGTACCTGCCTGAGAAAACTCAAGGCTGCCAAATGAATTTACTGTTTGCTCTAGCCAACGCCCCCCCTCCCAATATAGGGCCCTGTCTCCCAACAGCAAGATATGCATCTTTCGTGGAAGTGTAGGAGCCTAACTTCAATAGTGTCAGTTAGCAAACCTAGATAGGTCTCACATGGACCAATACCCCCTTTATGCTTTTTGTAAATTTTCACTTCCTTGGCTCTACAGAGCCCCCCACTTACCCCCATTCCCTATTCCTGAATTCAAGATGCCAAGTTGTCTATACAAATCAAAGTTGACTTCAGTTCACACTGGATTCTTTTCCCTATTACAAGAGTATATTAATGATCAAAATCTGTCCTTTCTACTTTAGCTAATTTGTTTATCTCTGACATGCTATACCCAGAAAGAAGACCATTTAGGACTGAAGATGAAATGAAGACATTCTCAAATAAAAGAAACACTAAGTGTATCTGTTGTCTGAAGACCTACCCTAAAAGAATGGCCGACACAGTTGGTAGAGTGTGTGACTGGATCTTGGGGTTGTGAGTTCGAGCCCCACGCTGGGTGTAGAGATTACTTTTAAAAAATGGCTGAAGGAAGTTCTTCAAACATAAAGGAAATGGTAAAAGAAGGAAACTTAAAACATCAAGAATGAAGAAAGATAAATGAAAAGAATGGAAATACAGGTAAATGTAATAGACTATCCTTCCCCACTGGTATTTTCTAAATTATATTCAATGGCCAAAGTATAAATTATAACATATAACATTGTCTGATGTGGTTCTCAGTGTATGTAGAGGAAATATGTAAGACATTATAAAATGGAAAGTAAAGATCTAAACAGAAGGCTTCTGTACCTCACTTGGAAGTGGCAAAATGTCGATACTGTGACTCATGTAGACTGTGATAAATTATGAATGTATAATGAAACCCCAGAGCAGTCACTAAAAACTCTGCACAAAGAGATACACTTGAAAACGCCATAGATAAATAAAAAATGGAATCCTAAAAGATGTTCAAGTAACACAAGAAGGGTGGAAAAACAGAACAGAGGAATGAAAAATAGAGGGAACCAACAGAAAATAAAATGGCAAATGGAAACACTAAGACATAAATAATTACATCAACTGGAAATGGCCTCAATAAGTCATTTAAAAGTGAGAGATCTGAAAAACAGAATACAAAAATGTGACCCAGCTATAAGCCATCAGCAAGAAATTCACTTCAAATATAATGGCATAGGTAGGTTGAAAGTAAAAGGATGTAAAAGAAATATGCCATACAAACATTAATCAAAAGACAGCAGAGTCTGCCATCTTAATATTAGGTAATAGCAGATAAAAGAAAATCACCCGGAAAAGAAGTTACATTACATAATGATAACAGGGTCAAACCAGGAGGAAGACAAAGTAATCCCAAACGTATAGGCACTAAACTGACAAAACCCAAAGGAGAAACAGGCAAATACACTATCAGAGTTGGAGACTTCCACACATCTCTGAACAACTGATAGAAATACTAGGCAGAAAAACAACAGGATCTGTAAGAACTTAACAAAACCATCAGCCAAAAGGATCTAACTGACATTTAGAGACTACTCCATCCAACAACAGCAAGATACACATTCTTTTCAAGTGCCCATGGAAATATCCACCCCAATAGACAATACCCTAAGTAAAAAAATCAAAACAGCAAACCACACACAACCTCAAGAGATTTAAAAGATTGAAAGAGATTTAAAATTATACAGTAGTATTCCCTTGACCACAGTGGAATCAAATAGGTCCAAGTTAGCAACAGAAAGGTGACAGGAAAAATCTCCAAACACATGAAAAGTAAACAACATACTTCTAAATAATCTATGGGTCAAAGTGAAAATCTCAACGAAATTTTTAAAAATTTTGCTGAATGAAAGTACAAAGTATCAAAATTTGTGGGGCACAGCGAACTGGATGCTGAAAGGAAAATTTACGGCACTAAATGTTTACTTTCAAAGGAAGAAAGGCCTCCAACCAACAATCTAAGCTCCTGCCTCAAACTAGAATCAGAAGAGCAAAATAAACCCCAAAGAACTGAAAGTAGAAAAACAATGCAGAAAACCAAGGAAACAAAGAGCTGCTTCTTTGGAAAGATCTGTAAAGTTGACAAACCTCTAACAAGATTGACAAAGGAAAAAAAGAAACAGGAGACCTAAACTATCAATTTCATGAGTGCAACGGAGGATATCCCTGCAGACTCCCAGACATTAAAGAGATAATAAGGGACTACTAAGAACAATTCTACACACATCAATTTGGCAATTTAGATAAAAAGGACTAAATCCTCAAAAAGTACAAACTGCCAAAACTCACCCAACATGAAATAGATCATAAAAACAGCTCTATAACTATAAAAGAAATTGAATCTGGGGGCACCTGGGTGGCTCAGTTGGTTGAACATCCGGCTTCGGCTCAGGTCATGATCTCACGGGTTTGAGTTCAAGCCCCTTGTCGGGCTCTGTGCTGACAGCTTGGAGCCTGTTTCGGATTCTGTTTCTCCCTCTCTCTCTGCTCTTCCCCTGCTCGTGCTCTGTCTCTCTCTCTCTCAAAAATAAATAAATAAACATTAAAAAAATTAAAAAAAAAAAAAGAAATTGAATCTGTAGTCAATGCAACACACACACACACACACACACACACACACACACACACACCTCTTAAAAAAAAAAAGAAAGAAATATCTAGGCCCAGATGGTTTCACTGGAGAGATCCACTCAATGTTTATTAGGAGAATATGTAGAAGAATTAATACCAATTCTATACAATCTCTTTCAGAAAATGGAATAGTAAGGAACACTTCTCAATATATTTCAGGAGCTTGGTATTACCAGACCCAGACAAAGACAGTACCAAAACACAACACAATAGACATATTTCATCTAAGTTATCAAATTTGAGGGCATGGAGTTGTTCATGATATTCCTTTATTATCCTCTTGATGCCCCTAGGATCAATAGTGGTGGTCCCTCTTAAATTTCTGATATTGGTAATTTGTATCTTCTTTCTTTTTGTTCTTGGTTAGGTTGGCTAGAGATCTGTTTATTTTTACCTTTTCAAAGAACAATTTGTGGGGTTCATTGATTTTCTCTACTGTTTTCCTGTTTTCAATTTCATTGATTTCTGCTCTAATTTTTATTATTTTTCTTTTGCTTGCTTTAGGCTTAAATTGCCCTTCTTTCTCTAATTTTATAAGATGAAAGCTTAGATTGATTTCTGATCTTTCCTCTTTTCCAATATATGCACTAGTGCTATAAACTTCCTCCTAAGCACAGTCTTCACTGCACCCTACACTTTTTTTTTTTTTAAATTTTTTTTTTTCAACGTTTATTTATTTTTGGGACAGAGAGAGACAGAGCATGAATGGGGGAGGGGCAGAGAGAGAGGGAGACACAGAATCGGAAACAGGCTCCAGGCTCTGAGCCATCAGCCCAGAGCCCGACGCGGGGCTCGAACTCACGGACCGTGAGATCGTGACCTGGTTGAAGTCGGACGCTTAACCGACTGCGCCACCCAGGCGCCCCTGCACCCTACACTTTTGATAACTTGTATTTTCACTTTCGTGTAGTTCAAAATATTTTAAAATTTCTCTTGAGATTTCTTCTTTGATCCATGTTATTCAGTAGCAGATTGTTTAATAATATCCAGGACTTTCCCAACTATCTGTTATTGGCCTCTAATTTAATTCCATTGTGTTTTGAGAACATACTTTGTATGATTTCTATTCTTTTAAAAATATGTTCAGGTATGTTTTTTTAAAAAAAAATTTTTTTTTAACGTTTATTTATTTTTGAGACAGAGAGAGACAGAGCATGAACAGGGGAGGGGCAGAGAGAGAGAGGGAGACACAGAATCAGAAGCAGGCTCCAGGCTCTGAGCCATCAGCCCAGAGCCCGACGCGGGGCTCGAACTCACGGACCGTGAGATCGTGACCTGAGCTGAAGTCGGACGCTCAACCGACTGAGCCACCCAGGCGCCCCAATTCAGGTGTGTTTTATAGCCTGGAATGTGCTCTATCATGAATGTTCCACATAAGCTTGAGAAGAATGCGTATTCTGCTATTTGTTGGATGAAGTATTCTATAAATGCCAATTAGATCAAGCTGATTGCTGGTAATGTTCAACTATATCCTTACTGATTTTTCTGCCTGTTTGACTTATAATTACTGAACGAGAGGTGTTGAAGTCTCCAACTATAACAGTGTATTTGTTTATTTCTCCTTGGAGTTCTACTGGTTTTTGCCTCACACGTTTTGACACTCTATTGTTAGGGGCATATATATTAAAGATTATTATGTCTTCTTGGATAATGGACTCCTTTATTATTATTTAACAATCTTCTTTATCCCTGATAATGTTTCTTGTTCTGAAGTCTGCTTTATCTGAAATTAATATAGCTATTCCAGCTTTCCTTTGACTGTGTGAACATGGCATGTCTTTCTCTATCCCTTTATTGTTAAACTATCTTCGGCTTTATATTTAAAGTGGGGTTCTTGAGGCACCTGGGTGGCTCAGCTGGTTGAGCGTCTGACTTTGGCTTAGGTCATGATCTCACAGTTCACAGGTATGAGCCCCACGTTGGGCTTTGCACTGATAGCACTGAGCCTGCTTTGGATTCTCTGTCTCACTCTTTCTCTGCCCCTCCCTGCTTGTGTTCTCTCACTCTCAAAAATGAATAAACATTAAAAAAAATTAATAAAAAATAAAGTGGGGTTCTCTTAGACAACATATACTTAGGTCTTTGTTTTTTTGTTTTGTTTTATTTTGTTTTTTGTCTACTCTGACAGTTCCAGTCTCTTAATTAGAATATATTTAGGCCATTCACATTTAAAGTCATCATTGATATAATTGGCATAATATCTACTATGCTTATAACTATTTTCTATTTGTTGTACTTGTTCTTTCTTTTCTTTCTTTCCCTCTTTTTCTGCCTTCTTTTGCTTTGAGCATTTTACATGATTCTATTTTCTCTCCTTTCTTAGCCTACCAATTATACTTCTTTTTAGGGGCGCCTGGGTGGCTCAGTCGGTTGAGCGTCGGACGTTAGCTCAGGTCATGATCTCCTCGCGCGCAAGTTCGAGCCCCGCATCCGGCTCTATGCCGACCACCCTGAGCCTGGATCCTGTCTTGGATTCTGTGGCTCTCTCTTTCTCACCTGTTCTCCCGCTCGTGCTGTCTGTCTCTCAAAAATAAATAAACATTAAAAAATTAAAAAAAAAATGTAGTCATTTCCCTAGAGTCTGTAATATATATTTACAACTATTTTAAGTCCCCTCTCAAATACTACTATGCCAGTTCAAGAGTAATACATGTAACATATAAAGGACCCATAGCCCTCACAAAAATAGACACAGAAATCTTCAACAAAATATTACCAAATATTCAACCCAAAATTACATAAAAAGTGTTAAACACCAAAACCCAGTGGGGTTTATTCAGGCATGCAGGCCTACTTCAATATTCAAATATCAATTAATATAATCTACCATAGTAATGAACTAAAGAAGAAAAAAAATCACATGACCATATTGACTCATGCAGAAAAATCATTAGACAAAAGCCAATGCCATTATTACAAAAACTCTCAACAAACTAGGAATAGAGGGTAACTTTGAACTTGATATAGAGCATCTACAGAAAACCTACAGCTAACATCATATTTACTGGTGAAAGATAAGATCAAGAATAAGGCAAGGATAACTGCTCTCGTTACCTTTATGCAATGTGGTGCTGGAAGTTCTAGCTAGCAAAATAAGACAAGAAAAGGAAATTAAGGTATCACAGATGGGAGAAAATATTTTCAAATCATACATGTTACAAAGGACTTGACTCTAGAATATATAAACAACTCTCAAAACTCAACAGTAACACCAACATTCTTCACAGAGTTAGAGCAAACAATTCTAAAATTTGGATGGAACCAGAAAGGATCCCAAATAGCCAAAGTAACATTGAAAGAGAAAACCAAACCTGAAGGCATCACAATTCCAGACTTCAAGCTGTCTTACAAAGCTGTAATCCTCAAGACAGTATGGTGCTGGCACAAAAACAGACACATAGATCAATGGAACAGAATAGAGAACCCAGAAATGGACCCACAAACATATGGCCAACTAATCTTCAACAAAGCAGGAAAGAATATCCAATGGAAAAAAGACAGTCTGTTCAGCAGATGGTGTTGGGAAAACTGGACAGTGACCTTGCAGAAGAATGAACCTTGACCTCTTTCTTTCTTTCTTTCTTTCCTTCTTTCCTTCTTTCTTTCTTTCGTTTTTTAATTTTATTTATTTATTTTGAGAGAGAACACAAGCAGGGGAGGAGGAGAGAGAGAGAGAGAGAAAGAGAGAGAGAGAGAGAGAGAGAGAGAGAGAGAGAGAGAGAGAATCCCAAGCAGGCTCCGTGCTGTCAGCGCAGAGCCTGACATGGGGCTCGATCCCAGGAACCATGAGATAATGTCCTGAGTTGAAATCAAGAGTTGAATGCTCAACCAACTGAGCCACCCAGGTGCCCCTACACCACTTTCTTATACCATACACAAAATAAACTCAAAACGGATGAAAGCCCTAAACATAAGACAGGAAACCATCAAAATCCTAAAGGAGAAAACAGGCAACAACCTCTTTGACCTCCACCTCAGTAACTTCCTACTTGACACATCTCCAGAGGCAATGGAAACAAAAGCAAAAATGAACTATTGGGACCTCATCAAGATAAACGCCTTCTGCAAAGTGAAGGCAACTGTCAGCAAAACTAAAAGGCAACCAATGTAATGGGAAATGATACTTGCAAGTGACATATCAGATGAAGGGTTAGCATCTAAAATCAGTAAGGAACTTATCAAACTCAACACCCAAAAAATAAATAATCCAAATGGGCAGAAGACATGAATAGACACTTTTCCAAAGAAGACATCCAAAAGGCTCACAAACACATGAAAATATGCTCCCCATCACTCATCATCAGGGAAATAAAAATCAAAACGACAATGAGACACCAGCTCACACCTGTCAGAATGGCTAAAATTAACAACTCAGGCAACAGCAGATGTTGATGAGGATGCAGAGAAACAGGAACCCTTTTGTACCGCTGGTGGGAATGCAAATTGGTGCAGCCACTCTGGAAAACAGTATGGAGGTTCCTCAAAAAATTAAAAATAGAACTACCCTACGACCCAGCAATTGCACTACTAGGTATTTATCCAAAGGATACAAAAATGCTGATTTGAAGCACATGCACCCTCATATTTATAGCCGCACTATCAACAATAGCCAAAGTATGAAAAGAGCCCAAATGTCCATCAACTGATGAATGGATAAAGAAGATGTATCAATATATATTATAGAATATTACTATATTACATTATAAATCTTACTCAGCGATCAAAAAAAATGAAATCTTGCCATTTGCAACAACATGGATGGAACGAGTGTATTAGGCTAAGTGAAATAAGTTTGTCAGAGAAAGACAAATATCATGTGATTTCACTCATATGTGGAATTTAAGAAACAAAACAGATGAACATAGGGGAAGGGAAGGAAAAATAAGATAAAAACAGAAAGGGAGACAAACGATAAGAGATTCTAAAATATACAGAACAGACTCAGAGTTGCTGGTGGGGTGTTGGGTGGGGGGATAGGCTAAACGAGCAATGGACATTAAGGAGGGCGCTTGCTGGGATGAACACCGGGTGTTATATGTAAGTGATGAATCACTAAATTCCTGAAATCATTAGTACACTGTATGTTAACGAACTTGGATTTAAGTAATAATTAATTAATTAATTAATTAATTTTTAAAAACTCAGCAGTAGACAAACAATCCAATTAGAAAATGGACAAAAACCAGATGTTTTATCAAAGAGAATACAGAAATGGCAAATAACACAATAAAATATGTTCAGCATCAATAGCCATTAGGGAAATGCAAGTTAAAACCATGATGAGGTATCACTACACACTTACGAGAATCATTTTAAAAAATAGTGACCATAGTGGGGCGCCTGGGTGGCACAGTCAGTTAAGCATCCAACTCTTGATCTCGGCTCAGGTCGTGATCTCACAGTTTGTGCGTTCCAGCCCCACATTGGGCTCTGTGCTCATGGCGTGCAGCCTGCCTGGGATTCTGTCTCTCCTTCTCTCTGCCCCTCCCCTGCTTGTGCCCTCTGTCTTCTCTCAAAATACATAAATAAATTTTAAAAAGTTTTAATAAATAAAAATAAAAAATAGGAACCATACCAAAAGCAGATCAGGATGCAGAAAAAACCGATCATTCATACATTGCTGGTGAGAATGTAAAATAATATAGTCACTCTGGAAAATAGTTTGTGTCTTCTTAGAAAACTAAACAGACACTAGCAATCGCACTCCTTATGGAGAAATGAAAACTATGTCCATGCAAAAATCCATACATGAATGTTCACAGCAGCTTTACTTGTAACAGCTCTAAATTAGAAACAACTCGAATGTTCTTCAGTAAGGGAATGGTTAAATAAACTGTGGTACATTCTATACTCTGGAATAAAACTCAACAACAAAAAACCCAAACTATTGATACATGCAATAACTGAGTGGATGTTGAGGGCATTCTTCTGAGTGAAAAAAAAAAAGAAATGCCAAACTCGAGCCAGAGCAGGCAGAGGAGCCAGGAGTAGTGGGGTGGACAGAAGGGAGAGGGGGGAGCGAGTGTCCTTCACAGCTTCCCTCTCAAGCCACCTCCAGGTTTCTGGCCTGGGTCACACAGCATGTTAACCTCCCCCCTTCACCCTAATAATAAAGGACGTTGACATGCACGAAGTTGTTCTGCAGCCTAGGCTTGGTCCATCACCCCTAAAAGGCAGAGCTAAGCACCCTCTACGCACGTGTCTCCGCCCTAGAGGCGGTGTATTGGAGAGTGGTTCTCACACTCGGCTGGGTATCAGACCGGCCGGCTGAATGGGGTGGTGCCCGGGGAAGCTGTGTTCCACAGGCTCTTCCAATTCCTGATGTGGCCAGCTAGGCAGATCCTTCAGAGCAGCCCTCATCTCTCCCTGCTCTTCACCACAGCCCCTCCCTGTCCTCATCTCCTGCCGCCACTAGTCTCCCCTTCTCTCACCTCCTTCGGGCCCTTGCTCACATCTCATCTGGTCAGTGAATGCTTCCCGTTCCATCCATTTTATTTATTTATTTTTTTTTTTTTTAATTTTTTTTTCAACGTTTATTTATTTTGGGGACAGAGAGAGACAGAGCATGAACGGGGGAGGGGCAGAGAGAGAGAGGGAGACACAGAATCGGAAACAGGCTCCAGGCTCTGAGCCATCAGCCCAGAGCCCGACGCGGGGCTCGAACTCACGGACCGCGAGATCATGACCTGGCTGAAGTCGGACGCTCAACCGACTGCGCCACCCAGGCGCCCCTCGTTCCATCCATTTTAATATGGCAAACATTCTGCCTTTGCTCTCCCACTGCCCTCTGCCCCGTTTACTTTTCTTCCCACACTTATTTCCCTCTGACAGGACAGTGGTGTGCTGGAACTGACTCATAAGAGCTTGCAAAAGCCTAGTACACTCTTACAAGCTCTGCTGGCTGGTTGTTACGCCTAGCCATCATTAAAAATCAAATTACACAAACTTAATTAAATTAATGATATTAAAAACAAAGGCAAAAAATGCTCAAACTCATCACTTCGTAATTGTTTGCTACCTTTTGCTATTTATTATCTATGTTCCTGAGAGTCTTCACTGTTGTGGAAATATATAATCATATGCTACTATGCATTTCCATTCAATTCTCTATTCAGTGACATCTCATTGGTAGCTTGAATTCAGCCCTGGTAGGAGTATTCACACCCAAACATAGGTACGTTATAAATCAGGTTTATTATTTTGTCGATTGGCTGCACCAGGGGTTGATCATGGCCCAAATCCAGCCCAACTACTTTTGTAAATAAAGTTTTATTGCAACACAGCCATGCCTACTCATTTGCATACTATCTGTGGCTGCTTTCACCCTATGATAGCGGAGCTGAGCAGGTACAATTATATGGCCTGCAAAGCTTGACCTGTTTACTATCTTGCCCTTTACAGAAGAAACTTGCCCACCCATGGTCTAGCCTTAACATCTAACGGAGGAGATGTTAATAATGCAATTAAATGTAAACACATATGTCCTGTCTCTAGCTACTACATTGTAAACAGCACACACACCAAAAAAAATTGAGAAAACATACTGCCGGTATTTGAAAACGGATCCAATACAGCAAATAAGTCGATATGTCATTGGTGAATAAGTGAAATTCCAACATTTTATTCTTTCACTTTTTTACTTTCTTCCTCCTGAAAATGTCAACATTTATGTTGGAGCTACATTTGTTCATCCATAACAACCATAGATTGGCTATGGATAGGAGTTACGCAAGACCCAGGAAAAGCATACTGTTAAGAATGAACTGGCTCTTTGGAATTTACAATAAAGAGTATTGTAGAATTTTATTATTTTATATTTGTATCAGTAAAATTTATAATACACACACATAGGTAAACACATTTTGCTTTACAAGCACGCGTACTGTTTTGTTTCCCCTCCAGCAGAATGTAAACTCCTTGAGAGGAAGAATGTTCTTTTATCCCAGTGCTTAGAACAACACCTGACATGTAGCATGTGCACAGTCAACATAGGACGGGAGAGAACAGATGAGCATAGTTAGGAACCCCTGGTTTCATGCATTGACTGTCAGACCTTAAATTTCCAGCTCCACCATTATCCACATGTGTGGCCTTGAGTAAATTATTTAACCCCTTTGAACCCTGGCTTCTTTATTTAAAAAGAGGAGACAATTCTCTTACCTCACAGGGAGGTAAGAGAATGCCTCTACCTGGCACCTACTAGGGTTTTCCACAAATGGGAGTTTCCTCCTCACCCTCCACCCCTGCCACACACATACTCCTTGGAGACCCAGCCCTGCTGCTGTCACAAATTTCAGTGATGTCACAGCCCCCCTCCCTGGAAGCTCCAGCACAGCCCTCTTGACAGCCAGCCTGAGTGCTGGCCGAACTGAGAGGGGCAGGGTGCAGGTGGTGCTTGATTCCAGTCTTGCCCCAGATATCTGTCTTTGAGGCCTCACGGCCCCAGTATGAGTCCATCAGCAAGGAAGAGGCCCAAGAATAGAATGGTTTCCAAGGTTGGACTTGGGAACGGACATGGAGGGGGTCCAGCCACACCCAGAGCAGGGGCCATCCAGCCTGGGGGAAAGGGAGAGGTGAAGGGTGAAGAGAGAGCAGGAGAGTTAGAATGGTCTCCCCATTTCTGCCCCAAACCAAGACAAAAATCCCAGTTTAAGTTTGGTCAAACCACGCTCAGCCAAATGGAACAGCATAATGGAGGTGTTCAGGGGGATTCCTCCTATATTAGCGCTCTCTCTGTGTCTCTCCGTCTCTCTGTCTCTCTCTCTCAGCTACAAGATGAAGAACCACGGGACAAGATACCGCAACCTGTCAGCAAAGCAATTAGGCGGAACCGACTTAAGATGGTGAGATGCCCCATTTTGGTCCCTCCTGGTTGCCAGGCTTCTAGTGACCCAGAAGTCACCAGGCCCAGCCCTGACCTGAGTTGAGCCAAAGTCTAGGTGGGTTGTGGGAGACTACAGAAAGCTGAAGCTTCTCTCTTCCTTGTTTCTTTCTTTTTATTTTTTTTTATTTTTTTTTCAACGTTTTTTATTTATTTTTGGGACAGAGAGAGACAGAGCACGAACGGGGGAGGGGCAGAGAGAGAGGGAGACACAGAATCGGAAACAGGCTCCAGGCTCCGAGCCATCAGCCCAGAGCCTGACGCGGGGCTCGAGCTCACGGACCGTGAGATCGTGACCTGGCTGAAGTCGGACGCTTAACCGACTGCGCCACCCAGGCGCCCCTCTTCCTTGTTTCTTGACCCCGGCAGGTATTAAAAAACTTGTCGCTCTTGAAGCTGCTCAAGAGCTCAAACCCCCGGATCCAAGAACTGCATAACTTGGCCAAAAGGTGTTGGAATTCGTTGCTCAGAGTTCCGAAGATCCTTGGGATCTCCACCAGGTGAGCTTGGCCCACCATGCCCCCACCACAGACCCTACAGCTATCTTTACTAGGAATAGGCACAATCTATATATGCTAAGAAATTAAGAAAACCTAATGTTTACAAAGGCTCTGTGAGAAAGGTATTTATTAGCCCCATTTTACTGATGGGGAGCTGAGGCTGAAGAGATAAAGCGACTTGTTCCAGCTACCTGAGCTGGTAAGTGGCAGAGCTAGGATCTGAAGCCATTCCTGTGTGATATCAGAGCTGTGGTCCTAATCATGGTCACAATCATCCAATTATGGGACTAACCACCAGCCAGGGCACCACCCAAGCAAGAGGGGCCGCTCATCCTCCTCACCCTCAAGTCCACACAATGCAGAGATTCACCTGCAGACCAGTCACCTTACTAAGGTTTGGCTTCCTCATAAATCACACCAGAATATTAAGAAAGTTGACATTAGGCACCTGCTAAGTGCCAGGTATATGCTAAGCACTTCACAAGCATTTCCCAGTTACATAATTCTTCACAATTAGGTAGATAGAATTATCCCAGTTTTACAGATGAGAAAACTAAGGCTCTTAGAGGTTGAATTTCTTTCCCCAAATGCACAGATGGTAAGAGGCAGAAGCGAATTTGAACGCCAGTTTGTCGACCTTGAAAACCTTTGCTTGCAAAGCCACTCGGCCACTTCGCTGCCCCCTACTTTGGGGAACTGGTGTGACAGAGTCCTGGGCCTGGCGTGTAGCAGGCATTCAAGTCACAACGGTGGCTATTAACAGTACTGTCATTATCTTGAGGCTGAGTCCTCACTGATTCACACACGGAGCTAGGACAGTGCCACCACTGTGCAGAGAACCCAATGGTTCTCTACAGAGAACAGACACCCTTGGGGAAGGTCTCCCGCCAGCACTGAATACCTCTGGTTAACACCCCCTCTCTGGGCTCCTCACTCTGAGCTGGCCTCCTAGATGCCGGCAATCAGGAAACACTGAGCTGGTAAGGTCAGGCCTATCTCATCCCACAGTTTCCCAACCTGTTCAAAGCAGCACAACCTCTCTTCAAGTATCTGTCCTCAAGCCCCAGCTGTGTTGTTGGGTGGAAAGGTATCCTGCCCTCACCCTGCTCCTCCCAGAGCGGAGAGGGCATTTGAGATACCTCCCCAGAACCTTAAGGTTTCTTGGAACACACTTTGAAAACACTGGACTAGTTCACCCCTTCACCTGAAATCCAGAAAGGAAGAACCCTGGCCAGCAGCCCATGCAGACAACATACAGTCCTAGGGGTCCTAGCAACCTCTCCTGGCCCTTCGCCCATCCTTATCCCATCCCGTGCCTCCAGGCACATCCCCTGGTGGTGAAGCTTCTCTTCTGGTCCTCTCTAGCTTTCCCCCCTGAGCTGGCCGCGTAGCAACTCTCTCAGGGTTGGAGGGTCAGGGCCTTAGTCCTGCTCTGCTGACTGTCTTCCCTCCCCCTGCCAGGAGCAGTAATGTCTGCGAAAGAGTGGAACAAGATAATGAAGAGCTCCAAGAAGCTGGGTGCCCCGAGAAGACACTGGAATCCAAGAAATTACAGTCCACAGGGGAGCTCAAGCAGGGGTTGGGGGAGAGGAACAAGGCACAGGAGTCACCTGCAGCAGTGCTCCAGGGCAAAGAGCAGATGGAGCCTGAGCTCCCAAGGACATCGAAGGATCATGGCCTGACCGCTTTCCCTGGAGCCCAGGGAAGGCAATCACCTAAAGGAGAACCCCGCATCATCTTCCTGAAGACCTACCAGCACAAAACTCCCATGGGGGACAAGCAGCAGCTGGAGGCAGCTGACCAGTGGATCTGGTTTGAGGGGTTGCCCACCCGAATCCACCTCCCCGGGCCTCGGGTGATGTGCAGATCGTCCACCCTGCGCTGGGTCAAGCGCTGCTGCACGCGCTTCTGCTCTGCGTCACTCGAGCTGCCCATGTGCCATCCGTACAGAGTGTGACGACACCACTGCCAGGCCGGGGTGAGACCTGGGCCCAAGGGAGGCCTGGAGATGGGTCCCGGAGTCAGGGGCTCATGATCCAGACTCTTGGGGACTGTGGCTAGCAGTGCTGGCGGGGGAGCTCCTCCTGCATGCCCAGAGAGTTGGGGGGAAGCCATTGACCAAGGCCACATGGCAGGGAGATGACTAGGCTGGGGCCTCTCAAGATCCAAGCAGGGGTTCTGGGGAGGGGCACTGGAAGGTGGGTTCTAAGGTGGGTCATCTCACTGCCTGGAGGCCTCAGGAGGGTCCACAACTGCTATGGCTCAGAATCTCAGTCAGGAGTCTGAGTAAGGGACTTCAGGGATTTCCAAATGAAGGGGGGGGGGGGCAGTCAAGTAGATCTCTGCTGTATCCTTTCCCCTTAGACCAAACCATCACCCACATTTGTTGCATTTATTCATGTCTCAAATAAGATTGACTCCGAACAAAAAGTTCCTTAGCGAAAGAAAGAAAGAAAGAAAGAAAGAAAGAAAGAAAGAAAGAAAAAGAAGAACAGAAAAGAAAAAGAAAAAATACTTCACCAGTTGAGGTCCCAAGAGAGGAAGGGGTGATGGGCTTGGGGATCCAGCTGAAAGGGAGGCTTCCCCTTCACAAAACCCCCATCCCCAACCTGCTGGACTTAGGGCGCCCTGGTCCCTGAGCCCGCTCCCGGGCGGCAGCTCCCCCTAGCGGCCGTCTTGGCTCCTAACACCAAGGTCTCTGCTCACAGGTGGTGTGACCTTGGACGGGAGCCAGAAGTGTGACAACGGAGACGGGGCAATCATCTGAGCGGGAGGGATGGGCGGGAAAATTCACGAGTGTACAAATAAAATCTCCCATAGGGACTGAAGAATATTACCGCCAGTTCTTCCTGTTTGGGGCTGGAAAGGATGGAGGAAAGAGGCCCTCGGCGGAGGTGGGGAGGAAAAAGTGTGCATCACGATTTTACGCTTCTTCCACTCCATTCCCAGGTCCCTATGGTCAGTCTAGAACGTGGCACCCAGAAGCCAGCGAGCTACACCCCTCCCCACCTCTGCGAGCTGGCCTCTCGAAGGATGCATTCTATGAAGTCACAGAAAGGGAACATCTGTCGGGTGCTTTCTGGGTGACCGGTACCTCACAATGGCCCTGCAAGCCAAGGAGATGAGGAGACCGTGACGCCGAAACAGAAGGTGATTTGGCCAGGCTCACACGACTAGGGGGTGGCGGGGCCAGAACTCTAATCTAGAAGTGCTGGCTGCTCCCCATTCCACCTTCCGAAGAAAGGAAAAGGCACAAGGGAGCATCCAGCCCGTATTCACGCGCATTGCGGCCCGGTTATTGCAGCATCGGCTGTCAACAAACCGGCAGCAGCTGAGCCTCAAAATGTGCCCAGCCTGGGTCAAGGAAAGCACCCAGTCAGGCCCCGAGTCAGTACTTCCCTACAGCTCCCAGGTGACACGGCACGCCCACCCTCCAATTCCAAGCCCGGTCGCCCCCTGTCTGCAGGAGCCATAGCCCTGAACACGCAGTTGGGGAGAGGAAAAACCAGGGAGCCGGGGTTTCTGGGGATCTTCCCCTAGAGGCGGGCTGCGCGGTGTGGCGCCCTCAAGAAAGCAGCGCAGCGATCGAGGGGCGCAGAGCCCTCCCGGGAGGGACCCAGGCAGTGGTGGAGAGGCCTAGATGCGGAGGAAGGGCAGGAGGGCCTCCCCGGGACACGCCTGCACCCTCCTAGGCCCCAGCGCTCCACTCTGACTGCGTCCAGCGGGCCTAGCGGGCCTGCACCGGCACAGAACGACCCCGTAGCCCTGGGCGGCGCGGCCACGGCCGGCCTGAGCCTGCGGGTGTGGGGCTGCTCGGTGCCGCCCCGCTGGGCTCTCCTCGAGCCGGCGCCTGGGCGCCACGATCCCCACTCCCGCCTCCCCTACCTCTACAGAGCCACTCCCCGCGCCGCCTCCACCCCGCAGCCTCCACTCCAAGCTGTCTCTCCGCCCGGCTTGCGCGCCGGCCCACTTCCTGCGTCGTCAACATTTCGGTTCTTTTGCTGGACATCCTCAATCCCATCAGTCTTCACAAATCACCCCTACTCGATCTTTCCCCCCCCAAGCCCCTTCCATTTCATCAACCTTCGCCTGAAGGTTTGTCCCATCTGTCCGCGCACGCTGTCAGCAAGCAATCAGGGCAGCGCGCTCCCAACCAAAACACACCGTGTTGGGGACCCCCTGCACTCATCCTCATGGGAGCCCTCCCAGGGGACCCCAAGTGGGTAAGGTGTGAGCCTGAGCAAGACTGGCAGCTACCGCTTTGCCGCATAGACAGTCAGAGTTGGGTCCAGGGTCAGCGTCAGCTGATGGACTGTGTCTGTGTCCTGAGGCTGGGATCTGTCATGTCCAGGGCACCTCTGGGCGCTGGGCGGGGGGCGGGGGGGGGGTGGCAGGGAGGCAAGGATGCAGGCACTTGGGCCTCAGGCAACGTGCCTCCCACAATCCCACAGCTGGGTTGTCCCCTTACCACCTTCCCTGTGCTTGATCACTCCAATCTGAGGCTTCTCTTCTGGGCTCAGTTAGAGCCTGCTTTTTGGGGGCAGGAGGCTGCAACAGATCTCAGAGATCACAAACCACTCCAGAAATGGCTCCCTACCAGTTAACTGTGGGAAAAATTAACTTTAAAGTGTTGGATTCAGAGTGACTTTTAAGAAGTCACATGAGCTCTCTGAGCCTATTTCATTTTTTTATAAAATAGGGACGGATATGGGGCGCCTGGGTGGCTCAGTCAGTTGAGCGTCCGACTTTGGCTCAGGTCATGATCTCACGGTTCATGGGTTCCAGCCCCACATGGGGCTCTGTGCTGACAGCTCAGAACCTGGAGCCTGCTTCGGATTCTGTGTCTCCCTCTCTCTCTCTCTGCCCCTCCCCTGCTCATGCTCTGTCTCTCTGCCTCTCAAAAATAAAGAAACGTAATAAGAAAATTTTTTTAAACAGGGATTGATACTAATATCCATTCCAGAGGGCTCTGTGCAAATCAGGCTTGATGCAGGTAAAGCCAGTTTGTAGGGTGTTGAACAAATGTCCTTTTTTTCCTGCCTGCTTCCTGGACCTGTGCCATAATAAAGCCCCTTGCTTCCCACTCAAGCACTTACCTAACTGCTCACCTTTAAGGGAATTAGCTGCTTGTTAAAAAGCCAATCTTAGGTTCACGTTCACGACCTTTTGATATAATGCCACCTGGATTCCAGAGACTGTCCCTCTCCTACTCTGAACCACCTGCCACTAAACATGATTGGAATGTGCAGAGGATGAGGCTGTTGAGGCAGACAGACCTAGCTTCTCACCAGCTGTGTGATGCTAGGGAAAGTTGTTTACTCCTAATCCTCAGTTTGTCTGCAAAATGGGGAAATAATGGTGCCTCGCTCATTGGATTAAGTGAGAATAAGTCACTCTGCAGTGCATGGCACATAGGAGTGCAGTACTCGGTAGGTATACTCTGATCACGGGCAAGCCTACCTCCCCATCTAACAGCTGAAAACACTGAGGCTTGGAAGAAAGGTGTCTCCTCCATAAAAGGAGGAGGGATGGGGCAGTGGCCCAGTAACTGCTTAGATTTCTGGATGCCGGCCACCGGTTAAATGCTTTGCACATATCTCATTGAACCCTCACAACACAGAGAGGTGTATCTTATCCTCATTTTAGAAACAAGGAAAACTACGCTGGGGTGGGGGTGGGGGGTGGGTGGGAGTTAAACAGCTTTTCCAAGGCCTCACGGCTAGTAATGCAACCCAAGACTTCACCCCGCACTCCAGTGCGGCTCTCTCGTCATCTAGCCTTGGCCCCTACAGTTCTGCCTTGCCCTGGGAGTGGCAGGACAGGGATCCAAACTCTCAGCAATCTGGACCCACTCCTGGCTCAAGGCTGTTTTCACCACCACTTGCTACTTTCTCACAGAAACCTTCAAGCAAGGCTTTGATTCCCTCTCCACAGAGGGCCTCTTTTGTGCTCTGAATCCACCCCCACTTCCCTTGCCCCTAAGGCTCTGTGCTCCTTGGGCTACAGATACAGGGAGGAGATCCATGTCTGTGCACAGACTGCCCCTGGGGACTGCCAGAGGAAGTTACTCTGATCTGGGAGTCACTGAGCAGTCGAAGAAACTCTGCTTCCACAGGAGCTGTGCCCCCATAGGATTCATGGGGACCTGGAGCTTCCCACCCCATCACCCCCCACTTGCTGGCTGCCATCCTGGCCCCCATTTAGCTCTGATCTGGAAAGAGCTGCCTAGAACTAGGGGTTAGGGGCACCCTCTGAGTTAGACATCCCTTTCTCATCTTCCTTCTGGGTCATAAATGACTTTGAGCACCACCTATGTACTCATCTCCACTTATCTTCTCCAAAGGGAAGTTGGGAAGTGGCGGGGAAGGGGGGTGGGATGAAGAGAGGTTCAGACTTTAGACCCCTAGAAAGTCAAGAGATAACGCCATCTCCGTGGCTGGGTGGTGGGAACTCTCCCTTAGCCTCTGGAAATAAAAACTTCCTGCAGTTACCTGTTCATTTGGAAATGTGGCCATATTTCATATATCGTCTACCAGTTTTTCTTAGAAAGCTCGCAATGTTTACAAAGCACTACGTATCCTTTGTATTTAAAACAATACAGTAGGATGCAGAGGTATGATTATGAAGTGACAGACTTGCACGTCCTTTAACTATTAATGTCTTCAGAACGAGTTTATTGTCAGAACCAGAGCCCAAATCCTGGGTCTGCCAGCTCCTAACACATAACCTTGGACAAATGCCTTAGTTTCCTCATCTGTAAGATACGGATGGTTCCTTCCGATTTCCAAGTGTTGCCGTGAAGATTAAGTGAGCAACATGTAAAGTACTTAGCCCACTGCCGGACATCTATGAAGCACAGCTACTTGGGGAAACAATGGTGCCTCGCTCATTGGACCTGCGACCAATGGACAGCGACCTGCACAGCTACTTATTACTAACATGACAAACGTGTTCCTGCCACTGCCCAGTTCTCTCAGGAACTTGCCTCTAGACACTGCTTTTATGGTCACTTTAGAAATCGTAACAATTTCCTTAAGGTCACAGATTTTTCACCCCCAACTGTCATTCAGCTCAGTCACTGTATTGTTGGGGAAAAGAAATCGGCTCCCCTGACTCCGGGCAAAGTTTGGCCAACTTTGGCAAAACCAAATTACCACTCAAGGGGCAAAGATTCATCATTACAGAAGATATGCAGAAGAACAGGCACAGTTCTCTGAAGGAAACTCCCAGAGAGGTGAGCCAACACGGTTGGGGCAACCAGCCCACAGCTGACCAGGGGAGACTGCAGCCACATGACATGTGCTCTGGTGCCCTACCCGAAATAACATTAGCCACATGCCTTTATGGTTTGCGATGTCTGGGGGAAATCCATCCACCCGAGGGGAGTCTTCTCAGCTGGTCCTACCTCCGGGACCCTGTAGCCAGGATCCGAGTCCCATTAACCAGCTGCTTCCTTCCAGCCTGGCCAGAGCACCAAGTGACTGAGGTGCCTCACCCTCGCGCTTTCCCGTCTCCACTCAGGCACGTTCAGTCTTAAACCTTCATCCTGTCAGCCTCACCTCCCTTTTCTGCAGGGCTGGGGCCCAGGAGGCTAGAAAGGCTTCCCGGGCAGAGAGCAAAACCCATTTGTGAAGACCTAACACTGTAAGCTGCAAGCTGACTGCTCTCTTGGGCAGGCTCTGGGCGACCCAAAGAGGAATACTGATGGTTTCAATACAGAAGTGGGTCTAGACCAAGTGTGTTCCACTGGACACATTCAGAAATCAATGGCAAGAGAGAAAGGACACTGAGTCATGGCACTTCACCCAAGACATAACACAGGAGGCTGCAGATGAAGGGGGTAGGACATAGGAGTTCCCCACACCTAGTATTTTAACCAAATGAAAGAATAATCTGGGGTCTAGGAGAGAAAGTGACCTAGTCATTCTTTACAGCTCCCCGTCCGACCGTGTGGGTCTCTCGCCGGCCCAACTGCGGCACTACAAAGTAAGCACAGGCAGAACCGTGGAAAATACTGTATTTATGTACATAGGAGGGACAGCTGCAAGCCCCTAACAGAGGACAGGCCACCCCAAAGAAAAATCTTAGCAGCAAATTTCTATCTCCCTCAGCACTCCCAGCACAGCTCAAGTTGGAAGGCTGGGCCTCCTGTCTCTCGGCACCCATCATACCCTTCCCACTGTAGAATTCCCAGTAAGGCAGGGAAAAGGAACTATTGCCAGAAGTGAGGCCCGGTGGGAGCTGGGGTGCCTAGTCATTCCTAGAGAAGAGGCAGTGACTCTATCGTGAGGGGTGGACCAGGAGCAATGCTGGGACTTCTTCTCCGGGTCCTATGGCCTGCTCTGTTGAAAGCTGGCAGTAGAGAGAACTGGAAGAAAGTTAGTCATGGATTCATGGGCGTGTGCACACATGCGTGCAGCAGGACACGGGTTGTGCGTCTTCCTTGTGCTTGATGCCTCCGTCTGCCGTCCTCTCCGTGACGGCAGCCTAATCCTCTGCACCTCTGCCTCTCTGTGGCTACGGATCCAGAAACCAAGTGTTTCTCCAAACAGAATAGCTGCGGTTCAGCAACATGGCAAAGGTAACAGCTGTCTCGGGGGAGGTAAGACAGATGACTAGAAGAGTGGTTTGCTCCAATCAGATATCCTTGATTTGGTTCTTTTTTAAAATAACAGGCTGGTGACAGGTGTAGTGGCTCAAGAATGACATGGTTCCAATTCTGTTATTACCCCGAAAGAGGTCCCCTTGCTGACCTCCCAGATAGCAACGCTTCAGCAGGCAGAGGCCATTCTTGCGGCTGTGGTTCTGACTGCTACCTGCCTTCTTGACAGGGCCTCACTATCTCTCCACCAACAAGACTTCACATTTCCAGGGTTCCTCTCACACCTGGGCTGGACCTCGTCTGGAGAGTCTGAACAGCCCAAGGTGTTGGGGGGCAGGGCGGGAGGGAAGGGCGCCAAGTGCCCAGCAGGGTGTCCAAAGGACCCGATTCTAGACATTGGATTTAGGGGCTGAGTTGAGGGGGATCTCCTTGAGCTCCGTCCGCATGCACAGGTACTCCCCGATGACAGCCATGAGCGCAATGCACACGGCTTGGACCAGCCACCAGGTCAGCGCCGAGGGGAAACGGGAGCTGTAGAACCAGCAGCCCAGGAGGTGAAAGAAATGGACAGTGACAGTGAAATCCAGACACTGCTTCCCTCGCCGGATGAAGTACAGCAAGCCCAGAGCACTGTGGGGAGAGGACAGCAGTGAGTTGTCACTGGGTTGTCCTGGCCTTAGATCATTTGGGGAGTAGGGACAATTAGGAGAACAGCATAGTGGTGGGAAGCAAGCAAGAGAAGCGTGAAGCGGGGGTTCCACTATTAGATGCCTAGAGAGAGCTGGCAGGTAATGCGGGGGGGAGGATCAGGCTGGGCAGAAGAAAAACCAAAGTACAAGCTTGATGAGAAATGGCGACTGTCACCCAGGGGAATCCTAGGGACTGGTGGGGACTGCAGCACCCTGAGGCACACGTGGACCATCCAAAGTGGGGACCACAGAGACCTGCAGCTGGGCAAATCCGCATGCCGGAAGGTTGGCCTGGGATCAGTCAATCTTCCCATTTTCCAAGAGAAGCCAGAAATCTGGATTTATTTTTTTAACATAAAATATCCTTTCAACTCAGTGGAAAAATGTTTTAAATGCCACTTGGGGGATGGTAAAACAGAGCGTAATCTAGGAGCCAAATTCAGGTCATAGTCAGCCCACCCGTTTTTCAGTCTCCAGTGTGAGGTTAAGAATAGTAATGTGCAAGGTACTGTTTTAAGTATTTCCCACGAATGAATTTGTTTCACCCTTAAAACTATGAAATGGGTAATATTATTCGCCTCATTTTACCAAGGAGGAGACTGGGGCTTAGATAGATCAACCTGTCCAAAGTCACGAGACTAGTGGGAAGCTGAGATTCAAAGCCAAGTAAGTCTGCCTCTACAGCCTGAGATCTTAACCATTATGCTAAACTGCCTCTCAAAGGGCAGGCAATGGTCACGGGTGACCTTAAATGTTACCCAGCCAAACCCCTCAGTGTACCAACGAGGTGCCCGAAGCCGAGAGAAGGGAAGTAACTTGGCCAATGGCACACAGACCAAGAACAGAACCGACTTCTCCTGACCCCCAGTCCCACCCCTTCCTCACCTCGTTCCACAACAGGGAAGTGATCTGAGATGGAAGCTAACCCCCAGGCGGCATGCAGAGTGATGTAAGAGCTTTCCAGCTAAGTCAAACAGCAATGGAAGGAGCCCTATAATGGAGCCAGTCCCAGAACCGGCCTTTGCCACCCACTTTAGTCCACCATGCCCCAGGAATAAGTGCCAGCCTGTCTCATGTCCAAATTGAGGAAGTTAGTTCCAGTGCTAGGACCCCCAAATGCTGGAGAGCAAAACTGGTGATACTCACCAGGTGAGGGCGTTGAGGATGAAGGACATCATGGAGAGCCGGCCTGGAGGGGTGGAAAAGCCCAGGATCTGAGGGGGAATCACAAATGGAAATATGCTGGAAAAGTGCCTTGGCTTGGCAGAGCTCGAGGCTCCAGGACCTCCCAAGGAACAATCATTCTTCCCAGAACACAAAAGAAAACAGGTCCCTGCATCTGTGTGTCAGCTTATTTCCAACAAGGTGCTTTCACAGACCTCCACTAGAGTATCTCACTGGACCCCAAACAGCAGGCGGGAAGAGACTTACAAAGGAGAAGCAAAAGTTCAGAGAAGTAACTTGCCCAAACTGATACAGTCAGTAAACTGCAAGAGTAAGGTCAACTACAGGGTTCAGTAAACTGAGACCCCACCAGCCAGACACCTAGTTTTGTAAATAAGGTCCCAGGGAAATGCTACGACACCTATTTGCTTAGTACAGATGCTGGCTGCTTTTGCACCACAATGACAGAGGTGAGTTGGTGACAAATCTCCTGTTACCTTGCCGAGGGCTACACAGAGAAGCAGCAGCAGGAGCAAAGATTCCATTCCGGATCTCCTGGCTCTGAGAGCTGTGCTCATTACCATACACCACAGCTGCCTCTCAGATGCGAAGATCTCATAGCCCTCCTTGACTATAAAGCACTTTCATCTTCCTAGGCACCTCTGGGGTCTCTGGCCTTCATAACATTTTGCTGAGCATTATTCTGCCCAGTTTCCAGAAGAGAAAACCGGCTCAGAAAGGTGAAGCAACTTGCCCAGAGTCCCACAGCTAGTGTATCTGGACCTAGATTGGACGCTAAACCTCTCTGAATCCAAAGTACAGGCTCTCTGCGTTGCAGTCCATAACCTCTCCACTACTGGTCTCATGATTTTGCAGACAGGAAAACTGAGGTTCAGAGGGGACAACACTTGGCCCACATCACACAGCTAGTAAGTGGAATTTCAACGGAGGCCTGATTCCAAAGTCTAAGCAGTTTCCATTATACCTCCGTGAATGTTCTTTTATCCACCCCCCTCTTCCGTTTGGCACCTGAGAATTTGGGGCCTAGGGAAGTGAAGTCACTTTCTCAGAGTGTCAGAGAGGAGATGCATCAGGTTGCCTGGAACGCAAAGCTGCTCCTTGACATCCAGGCCCTTTCCTTTGAATAATCTGCTTCTGTTAACAGTCACTAAATTTTATGGATAGGGCACCTGAGGCTCAGAAAGATGAGATCTCTCCCCCGGGACCACAAAGTAAGATGGTGGTCCAGCCAGGTCTGGAGCCCAGTAGTGTCGGATCACAAAGTACACCCGACGAGGCCGAGACTCCGCCCGCGCTGGCCCAGAGACCCTACCTCGGCGTCGAACATCTGGTCCAGCGAGGGACTGCTGCGCACCAGCCCGTCCACCAGCGCCAGCCACAGGCCCAGCGAGCCGTAATAGACTGTCTGCATGAGGACGATCTGCGACAGGATCAGCAACGGGTCCCACACGTAGCTGCGGAACTGGCCCGCCATGCCGGCCCGCGGGGCCCGGCCGCCACCCGGGGCCTGGGTCAGCGCCGCCGCGCCATGGGCCCCGGGCCGCCCTGGCACCTGCGAGGACACACGCCGGGCCTCAGCCGGGGAGCCGTCACCATGGCAACGCCGCCCCGCCCGGGAGGAGGGACTGGGACGGAGGGAGCGAACCCATTCCGGGAGCGGGGGTGAGGGCGGGGCGGACAGACCCATTCCCAGAGTAAGGGGAAATCCTGCCCATTCCGGCTGCTCGGGCCCCGCCCGTCCTCAGGCTTCTTCGGGGTCCACTTACCGGTGACGGACTCGAGGGTCGAAGTGTCCGAAGACGGCCCAGCCTCACCGACTGACCCCCTAAACAGTGCTGACAGACAGGACCATGGAGGAGAAGCCCTACCTGCCTAGAGAGGCAAAGATCCAGCTACAGCGGCGGAGCCGCGACCGCGTAGGAAAGAAGCGTTTCCGGGGAAGGCGGTGGAGGGGCGGGGCTGAGGTTGCGCAGGCGTAATGGACGCAATCTTCGGCCGAGCCACCTAAACTGGGTACGGGCCGCGGGGAAGCGAAGTAAGCACATGCGCAAGATGAAGAATGAAGGCGGACGGAAGTGGGGCACGTTAAGCGGTAGAGCTTGCGTGCCCTCTACAGGGGAGTCTTGAAGACAAGAGGCGCAACCAGGAGAATAGGGAGCGGGGTGGGCAAGAGCAAGGGAAAGATGTTTAGGAATTAACAAGTAGATAAGTGCTGACTCTACCTTCCCTCTCCTAGTTAAAGTCTGGGATAACTTTAAATGAACCTGCCAGGTCTTCCACACATGATTTTGCCACGGTTCCCGTTTGACAGATGAGTAAGGCTCAGAAAAGGAAAGCAAGGTACCGCCTCAAAGAGTTAGAAGACAGAGTTAGTGGCAGTCAGGATTAGAATTCACGTGCCAACATCGCAGCATTGATTTCGTGCTACTGGATTACAGCAAGGTTTGGACACGTACGAATGGGAAAGTCCCTGCCCTCTGACACAACCTAATTATTAGAAAGGCAAAGTAGTGAATGTTTTATAATGTGGGTATCAGTTTGTATTTATATGTACATATAAACTTAAACTAGAAGACAGGACAGATTCTGAAATCATAACCTAGGACCAGATTCTGACTCTGCCTTGCCTCCATGACTGCTTTCTTTCTGCCTTTTCTGAGTCCACATAGTGTAGACGGTCGGTAAATATTTGCTGAATGAGTCAAAACAGAGGAGGAATAACAGCAAATTGATGAATCACGTTCTTCCTGCCCCAGCAGATCAAAACCCCTTAACCTCATTGAGTCTGGAGCCCCCTTCTCCAGAATGGAAAGAAAGGAAGTAACCGGTTCCAGGAAAAGATTCTGGGTTTTAGAGCCAGCTCCACTAGCTGTGTGACTAGCAAGCTACTTCCTTCTTTAAACCCCAGCTTCCCTGATTATGAAATGAGGAGTTAGACAAGATTAACGTTTGCCAACATTCAATCTACCCTCCACTAATTAGTTTCCCATTAAAAAAACTTATAGAAGACTGATGTAACTGCCAATCAGAACTTCTGAACAGCATGTGATAATCATATTATCACCTTGAGTTGATACAATTCCAGACAAAAGTAAAGAAAGGTGAGACCTTATCAAGAGTAAGTATGTGATTTCCCTTATCATTAAGAAATACTGTAAACAGTTCCCTTGGACTCCAGTTTGGAAGTCATTAAGGCCCAAAGACTTCTGAGGTGCTTTCCAGCTCAACCATTCTTTTAGGTGCCTCAATTCAGATCAACAAATATATATTCAAATCCCTCCGGTCCACTGATTACTCGTGTGATCTAGTGTTCCCGAGAAAACATCTTCTGTTTATCAAGTACCTACATGATCGTGATCTTGTTTCATCCTCACAATCTGAGACAGTTGATATTATCCCTCTTTTTAAAAGTGAGGAAATGGAGGCTCAGAGAGGGGGCGTGCCTCTACGTAGGTAAGAGAGCTCATAAACTGAGCCGAGATTCAAACCCAAGACACCTCACTCCAAAACCCAGATAACGATTTCCGAAGAAAAAGATAAGAGTGAAATACGTGGTGGAGTGAGGAGGTCAGGAAAAGGGCTTAAGAAGTTTTACTTTGTTCCCGCAGGCAGCTTGGTTTCCCTTCCAAGTGCCAGAATGTTTGGCTTCTCCTGAGTCAGGCCCCCTCACGTCATAGCTCGGCTCTCTCCACCCGGCTCCTCCCACCTCCCACGGAGAGAAGGCCCTCCCTACCTACTCTCCTGAAATGGAAAATGCAGGTAGCCTGAGGTGTTAGGGCGCTGAATTGCTGGAGTCTGACGTCATTCCTGGAGCCCGGAGCTTGCCTCTGGGAAACCCCCGTGGGCCTGCGGGACAGCCTATTGCACTTTCCTTTTCACCTGTAGGAGTTCAGCTCTTGATCTCCCATCTTTCAAAACTTGGGAAATGGGGCACCATCCCGTGTCTTAATTTGGATACAACAAGGAAACCAAGAGCTGGGGAAAACCACAGTAACTCCCTTGGCCAACCTCCTTGGCCCACTTTGAGAATCTGACCACAGGAAGCCTGGAGAAGAAGAATGAACTTTGAATTCAGACCACAAAGCCTGAACTAGGGCCCCAGTGACCTGCCATGTGACCTTGGGTGAGTCCCATGCTGGGTCTTAGTATCCCAAACTACAAAATGAAAGAGGAGCATTGGACTCCAACTTCCAAATGCAATCCATGGCCTTGTGCCATCTGAATCACCTGAGGAACATATTATATTGTCAGATTTCCAGGCCTTGTTGGAAGCCAAAATCTGAATCTCTAGAAGCAGAATACAGAAATCTGGATATTTAAAGAGCTCCCCAAGTGATTCAGAGATAGCCAACATTTGGTAATTACAGAACAAAATGATCTGTAATTGACCTCAAACCAAATCCTCCTTCTAACAGAAAATTGCTCTGTGACCTTGCCGTGTCCATGACTCTCTTTAGGCCTCAAGGTTTTTTTCCATCTGTAATCTGAAGGGTTTGAACTAGAATAGCTGATCTCCAAGGGCCTTTCCCACGCTTTGTGGTTCCAAACTTATGAATGAAATTTTAAACTTTAGGTCAGAGAGTGAATGACAAACAGCCACAAGCTGGGACAAACTGTCCTCTGGGTTGAGAGAAAAGGAGTGCCTCTGGTTACTTGGTCACTTACGTCACTTCCCGCTGAACTCCCACTGTGGGTTTGCAAGGTCGACTCTTATTGGGATCACTTTCCTGATCGATCCCCATAAATCCCTTGGGAAATGTCCTCATACAGGTCTGTGGACTTTGAGCCCTGCTTGTAGTTAAATCCTGGCTCTACTACTATCTTGCTGGATGACCTTGGGAAAAGGACTTCATTTCTCTGAGTCTCAGTTAGTTTCCTTCTCTATAAAAATGGCGATGAGAATAGTACCTGTGTCATGGGCTGTCCTGAGAGTCAAATATGTGCTCACCCCACTACCGGATATGCAGTCAGCGTTATGTAAACGTTAGCAATATTAATTATTGTTATTATTTCTTCCCTTGGAATGCAGGAGTGGTAACACCTGGTCTCTCAGATTTATGGCAAAGATCTAAGTAAATGTCAGATACAGTGAGCCCGGTGCCTGGCACATAGTAGGAGCTCAGTAAATGCAGTGCCTTCTTTTCCTAATCCCACCCACCTGCAAGGTTCTCCAACTCGCTCCCTTTTTCCCTTTGCCCTTCCCTAGGCTGCCAGCTCACGTGATCCCTTTCTGGGGAATGCTTGATGAAAACACTTTAGGAGAGACAGGGGACAGGCTCGGGGACAGGTTATGCAACTCTGCGCTCACACTTTTCGGAAATTCCATGTGGGAGGTTGCATTTGGCTGCCTGTCCTCCGCATGGACTCTGGCCAGTGATTTCCCCTCTCGGGAGAGAAACTGGAGAGAAAGAACTCACCATTGTCTGTTTTCTCCTCCTGACTAAGAACCTTTTGTTACCCAGAGTGTCATCAGGGCCGTGTGTGTCTCTGCGGAACATTTGCTGAGTTACCTACTATGTGCCAGACACTTACACGATCTCATTTGATTTTTATGTAACTTCTAAAACAAACTTATAAGTTGTAGCTACAATTAATAGTCCCAGTTAACAGATGAGGAACCAGAGGCTCAGCGGAAGGACACCATTTACCCAAGGCCACACTGCCAGTGAATAGAAAAGCTGGAACACCGCCCCGGGCCAACCTGACTCTACATGCTACCTCTTCCCAATGCACAGTAGAACATGCACTTGGACATTACTGTTTACACAGGGTTTTCACCTGCATGATCTTCCTACCGTCCCAACAGCCCTAGGGAGGTAGGTATATACATTTTCCCCATTTTACAGATGAAGAAACTGAGGCTCAGAGGAAGAAGCCCACTGGTCAGTGCTTTTCTGCAAATCCTCTACGGAGGATGGATGCTGCCAGGGATTCCGGCAGGTGGCTGGGCCTCCGAGGGCATTGTTTCTCTTGCGCAAAGAACTCATTTCCAGGTGTTGGTTGCCAGGTCTAAGGTACCCTGGGAGGAAGAAGAGAAGTGAGATTTTCTGAAACAGTGGCTGCATCTCCAAGTTTTCTGACCCCCACCATGTGTGATACTCTCTGCCCCTCCCTAAAAATTATTCCTTGCGCTGACTTGAAGAATTCAGGGTTTTATTTTAAGAAGAAAAGCTGTTTTCTTCACCTTCCTTTTCATCATTCATGCATTCAATCAGTCATTTGATAAATATTCACTGACCACTTACTATGTGGTCAGCAGGAACTGAATAAAGTAAATGAAGAGAAAAACTCTGACCTCATAGACTTTATAGTCTCATGGAAGACACAGACAATAAACAAGGACAAACCAACAATCTAAAACTCAACATTAAGGGGCGCCTGGGTGGCGCAGTCGGTTAAGCGTCCGACTTCAGCCAGGTCACGATCTCGCGGTCCGTGAGTTCGAGCCCCGCGTCGGGCTCTGGGCTGATGGCTCAGAGCCTGGAGCCTGTTTCCGATTCTGTGTCTCCCTCTCTCTCTGCCCCTCCCCCGTGCATGCTCTGTCTCTCTCTGTCCCAAAAATAAATAAACGTTGAAAAAAAAAATTTTTTTTAAATAAAAAAAAATAAAATAAAATAAAATAAAACTCAACATTAAATAGTGAGAAGTGCTATGAAGGAAAATGGGGGTAAGGAGGGAGAGAACAATGGAGGAGGGAGGGTGAGAGGGATTACTTCAGAAATGGCAGTCAGCAAAGACCTCCCCAAAGAGGTGGCATTGAAGCAGAGGTGTGATGGAAGTGAAGGATGGAGCCAACTGGATATCTGGAAAGAACATTCCAGAGAGATGGAACTCAAATACAAAGCCCTGAGGCAGCAATGAGATTGGCATATTCTCCGAATAGCAAGGCCAGTGTGGCAAGAACAGGGAGCAGTGGAGGCCATGGCCATCCACTGTCGTCTGAGAACTTCCAGCTTACAATTCATTATCACCTTACAACACCCCTGGGAGCTGTGGGGAGTTGGCAGGTGGGGGAAGGTAGGAGGGATGGGAAGAGGAAAGCAGATTCATTCATTCACTCATCCAACAAATATTTATTGAGTGCTCACTACATTGTGGGCACTGGGCTGGCCTCTGGTATAAGAAACAGACATAGTCCCTCCCCTTGGGGAGCTTCTGATCAAGCAGGGGAGATACACAACAAAGCCAGAAGAAAAGAAAAGAGAAAAGAGAAAAGGAAAGAAAAAAGGAAAGAAAAGAATCATAGAAACAGAAGTTGCCAATGCTGTGAAGGAAGCAAAAGAAGTTGGGCAGAAAGAGTTTGGCCTCAGGGGAAGGTCTCTCTGAGGAAGTGGTGTGAAAGTATAGACTCGAAAGATGAGTAGAGTTACCCAGGACAAGGATGTGCCGGCAAAGGAGACCATGTTTGTAACAGCCCTGTCATCACATGAGGATTCTCCTTCATTGGGGAGGAAACAGACCGATGATGGGGGTGAACTGCCCATGTCATAAGTCAAATTGCCCGTGACGTTTGCTTTTGCTGTTTGCAAAGAGCAGATTCTGATTTCTGTGGCATCTAGAAAATAGTTGCACTATCTTCACCTTGACCAGATGGTGGGTGGAGGCTGGGCGACAGGGCCTCAAAGGGACAGGGAAAGTTGGGAAGAACAGGAGAACTCAGCTGAATGTTGGTAAAGGGGGGGGGGGGTTTCAAAGCATCCCACTCTGTATGCTGCACTCCAATCCCAGGGCTGAGGCATGTGAGTCCCATGGTGCTATCCCTCCCACAGGTAAGGGCTCAGATGATGGTCTCTGTCAAGGACGCAGAGGAAATAGGGTGTATGGAAGGAGCCCAGGGCTGGAAACCAAGGGATCTGGGTATAGATGAAGCTTTGTAACCTGGACAACTCACTTCACCTCGCTGAGCTTTATTTCCTCAACTGTAAACTGGTTGTAATAACACCAGCCCTGGCTACCCTCTGGGATGATTTGGAGTATATAAATGCAATGACTTAGATAAAATTTCAGAAGAACCGCCTAGCACTCTGTGAATGGTTGGGATTGGTATTATCTGTGCTTTTCTCTAGCTATCAGAGTAGGGGGACTGAAGGGGAAGCACAAGCTTGTATGCAGGAGTTTCTCAGGGACAAATCTCTTAATCTCTTTTCCAGCATCTTCCTCTCTGCTCCTTTGGGGACAGGACACTTCAAAATGTTTTTATGAGGAAAACAGGAATCAGAGGTATAAACTCAGTGAGACAACATAGTAAGACTGGATCAGAGAAATCTTATTTAAAGCCAGTATTAGTCAGCTGTTGCTGCATAACAACTACTCCCCCCCCCCCCCCCCCCCCCCCCCACCGATCTCAGTGCTGCAAACAGCAACAACATGTATTTCTCAGTCCTGGGTTTGAAGGTCAGCTGAGGCAGTGTTGTTACAGTTTTGTTACCATTTCTCTCTGAGGCTGTTTTCTCATCTGTAAAATAGAAGTAACACTACTAACTTTACACGGTCAAGGTGAGGGTGATGTTCAACACTTCCTTCTAACTAAAGATACTCTCTGCTCTTATAAGGTAGGATATGTTCACCCTTGAGGCCAGCTAGTAATCTAAGAAGCAAGTTTGACCTAAAAACTCTCACTCTGGGAGACAATGAAGGCCATTGGCTAAGCCAATCAGACTGACTGTCTCCCAGATTCAAACCAGAAAGAGAATAAGTCAGTCAGAGAGAGAGAGGCACCCATCCAGGAAGAAGAGACACCCTCAAATAAAGACCACACAGGCTTCAAGAGCTGGAGACAAGCTGACCAGGCCCTGGAGTCACCTCAGTTTTTGATGTCTTCCTTTCTGTATTTAGCCTTCCTATATCCTTCTAATAAGGATCAAGCCCTTCCTATATCCTTCTAATAAGGGTCAAGCCCTTTTTCCTTAAGGAGTCTGGGATGAGACTTTGCAATTGCAGGAGCTGCACATGCACAGAGAAGATGCCTGTAAAGTTGCCAGCCTAGAGCTTGGCATATAATAGATCCTTAGCCACTGGTGGCTACTGTTCACTAATCAGGGATCTGCTTAAGAGCAAGGGCAGTGTCTCATTCACTGGGAGTTTTCAAAAAGCCTCTCACATAGAAGATGTTCATCAAATGTTTACTGGATACGTGAGCAAATGAGTGAATGTCTGTGTCTAAGCCTCTAAGGACAGACATCCAAATGGCATTCATTCATTTATCTATACAGCAAACATTTACTGAACATTGACTTGTGCCAAGATCTTGGGCAAGATGCTAAGGATACATCCATGAACACGACAATGTCCCTACTCTCATGGAGCTTACATCTGGTGGGGAAAAAGACGATAAAAAAGTAAGAGGATACATACATAATGTCAGGTGGGGAAAGTGTTACAACAAAAAATAAAGCAAAGCAAGGAGAAAGTGATTGGAGGGGGCGGGACTATTTTTAGAATTCTTCACCATACCTCCAGTAGGTGCTGACTCACTGTGTGGCCCTTGGTTTGCTTGCCTTACAATGAGGGTGCTGTTGGAGCGAACGGTCCGGGAGGGCCCCTCCTTACCTAGTGTTCCCAGTTTCTGCGGTTATGCAAGGCAGTGGCTGGACATTCCACGGCCTCTGGAAACTCCAGGCTGTCATTATCGGGAACTGGAGAGAGATTTGCATGGAGTGAGGAAGACCAAAGAGGGTTGGCACCATTCTGGGAGAGACACCCCCACGCCCACTCTCTCAGCTGTTCTGAAAATAGTGACATGATTACCTGTTATTTACTCTGTGTGAGGAGCTTTTGGAGAGAAAGCTCCCCAACTCAGGACTCTTAGAGAGAGATGTCTGTGATCATAAAAATGGATATCATTTATGCACTGGGTGTTGTGCTTAAGCACCCTCCTCTCAACATGTGTGGCTTCCAAGTTACTAAAGAGAAACTGAGGCATAGAATAGTTAAGTGTCTTGTCTCCATCACACAGCCAGGATGATAGCCCAGATCTCTCTGACCCTGATGCCCATGCCCATTAATCTCCAACATAAGAGGGAAAGGGATGTTTGCCCAAGGAGACAGATGGAGTGACAGGGGTCTCAGAGGAAGGAGAGAGGAGAGCTAGAAGGAGAAGGTGAGGAGGTTTTGAGAAGCCTTCCAGGAGAGGAGGCATTTGAGCTGGGCCATTAAGGGCAGAATTAGTTGTAGTTTCTTGGGCTGGTCACCTCTGGATGCTCCAGGTATGCACTTAGCCTGGGTTACGTCCAGCCTAGGAGGCCTAAGAAAAGGGGGAGGGGCAGCTTCACCCCAGTTATAGGCCAGATCTCAGCTCCTTTTTGAGCCACCTGGTCCCTGTTGACTTCCCGAATCCCTTCTCTTTGCTTGAAAGGAAGCTGGTGGGAGGATCTGTACATGGCCCATGCCACCCCCAGACTCCTTCCACCTCAGGGGTAGAAAATGAGCAGGTGGCATAATGTAGGGCAGGCATGGACTTGGTGCCCAGTGCTTCACCTCATTTCATCCTTTCAATTGCCCCAAAGAAGTAGGTCTTGAGACACAGGTCCCCATGTCACTGAGGAGCAAAATGACTTTCAAACTTTCCTCCAACTGGCAAGTGTTGGAAACAGGATTTTAATCAAGAACTTCCAGCCCTAAAACCCTTGTGGATTGTGTTTACTTGGTTATCATTTTGTTTTGTTTTGTTTTGTTTTGTTTTGTTTTGTTTTGTTTTGTT